>NC_139578.1:6117264-6414764 GCF_946808225.1 Silurus aristotelis
GAAAAAATCTCAATATCTTTATTGTGTAATGAAGAATAAAATGTTTTATGGCACATGTGCCTATTCACCCAGCAGACAACAGAGGGCACTGTATGATTAATCATACACCTATATACCCATATAACAACTGGAGGAATGAAAAATGCATGCCAAATTAATAAAATAACCTTAAGACAAGATATATGTGTGTGTATAGACACACACACAAATTATTGGCTTGAGAGGATGTCAATTGTAGGCTTCATCTTCATGCAGATTGCAAAGTGAATGCAAGTACCAGGTCATGGATGTAGGATAAGATGCACTACAGCTATTTAAGTGCTGAATGAGGTAGACTACATATTTAAGACTGAACAATGGTTTGACCTTTGTCGCATCATAAAATGAGATACATTTCCTTGTGCTGGTGGGTCAGACATCATCTGTACGCTTAAGCAAAGACAAATTGTTCTCAACAGCTTGCTGCTTCTTGTCATAATTCAATGTGACCCAGTGAGATACACTACTACAAGATATCTGTTCATGCATGATAAATGTTCTTCACACAGTGAATACTGGCATTAGCCCTCACACAAACTTGTATATGTGGATATGTAGGATGAATGTGCATCTTTTATATCTATCCAGGCTACTTGTGATTACCAGGCAGGATGAATAGATGATAGATATTAGGTAAAGCGAATAAAAATTCACAAACGACACTAATTAATCATGCATTAGGCATCTTGCAACAGGAAATTCACTGACATACAAAATTGTACACATTTGTTTTGGCATAAATTACAATATAAAACGATCTCTTTCAAGGTACCTGTGAACATGCATATAACAGCACATAAGTACATTAAAGCATATATGTATTGGATGCTATATCATACTGCATTTCAGCTCATCTTGCTTGCCCTCGTTTTGTCTTTTGTGCTTCTGAACTATTGCATTTTGTTTATTCCTTAGACTTAAGTACACGGCCAGCTCCCATTCCTAATGGACAGGAGTCTTCGTCTCTTAAGAGAAGGCACGGTTTGTCAAGGCGAGACTAGCCATGTTTGTTTACCCAAGCTTGGCCGGTCTGACACAAACGACACCGACATCCTGTTTTGGCGAGTGTACTAATTGGCAAGTCTTTCCATGATCCCACCTGACCCCAAACACTCGGGGCCAAGAAGCCATGTTTTGTCCTTGATTCAGGGTAACCAGACTTTTTTTTATTTTGTCACTAAAGCATTATATTTCTATAAGGTTATAGTTGAACTATTGCTTTGATCAATATGTCATATTTAAGTGATTACATGTAATTATTAAGTACTTGCACATTAAGAATATGGTAAATTAGCAACATTGGAGCACCTACTTAAATGCTACACTGTAGTAACTGTTAATGCCTCTTTATAATGTGAAAATATCTTTCAACAATGTTGATTTTTCCACTCCTTATGTCAATAAATATACATATATATATACATATATATATACACATACAGTGAGGAAAATAAGTATTTGAACACCCTGCTATTTTGCAAGTTCTCCCACTTAGAAATCATGGAGGGGTCTGAAATTGTCATAGTAGGTGCATGTCCACTGTGAGAGACATAATCTAAAAAAAAAATCCAGAAATCACAATGTATGATTTTTTAACTATTTATTTGTATGATACAGCTGCAAATAAGTATTCGAACACCTGAGAAAGTCAATGTTAATATTTGGTACAGTAGCCTTTGTTTGCAATTACAGAGGTCAAACGTTTCCTGTAGTTTTTCACCAGGTTTGCACACACTGCAGGAGGGATTTTGGCCCACTCCTCCACACAGATCTTCTCTAGATCAGTCAGGTTTCTGGCCTGTCGCTGAGAAACATGGAGTTTGAGCTCCCTCCAAAGATTCTCTATTGGGTTTAGGTCTGGAGACTGGCTAGGCCACGCCAGAACCTTAATATGCTTCTTACAGAGCCACTCCTTGGTTATCCTGGCTGTGTGCTTCGGGTCATTGTCATGTTGGAAGACCCAGCCTCGACCCATCTTCAATGCTCTAACTGAGGGAAGGAGGTTGTTCGCCAAAATCTCACAATACATTGCCCTGGTCATCCTCTCCTTAATACAGTGCAGTCGCCCTGTCCCACGTGCAGAAAAACACCCCCAAAGCATGATGCAACCACCCCCATGCTTCACAGTAGCGATGGTGTTCTTGGGATGGTACTCATCATTCTTCTTCCTCCAAACACGTTTAGTGGAATTATGACCCAAAAGTTCTATTTTGGTCTCATCTGACCACATGACTTTCTCCCATGACTCCTCTGGATCATCCAAATGGTCATTGGCAAACTTAAGACGTGCCTGGACATGTGCTGGTTTAAGCAGGGGAACCTTCCGTGCCATGCATGATTTCAAACCAAGACGTCTTAGTGTATTACCAACAGTAACCTTGGAAACGGTGGTCCCAGCTCTTTTCAGGTCATTGACCAGCTCCTCGTAGTTCTGGGCTGATTTCTCACCTTCCTTAGGATCATTGAGACCCCACGAGGTGAGATCTTGCATGGAGCCCCAGTCCGCGGGAGATTGACAGTCATGTTTAGCTTCTTCCATTTTCTAATGATCGCTCCAACAGTGGACCTTTTTTCACCAAGCTGCTTGGCAATTTCCCCGTAGCCCTTTCCAGCCTTGTGGAGGTGTACAATTTTGTCTCTGGTGTCTTTGGACAGCTCTTTGGTCTTTGGCCATGTTAGTAGTTGGATTCTTACTGATTGTATGGGGTGGACAGGTGTCTTTATGCAGCTAACGACCTCAAACAGGTGCATCTAATTTAGGATAATAAATGTAGTGGAGGTGGACATTTTAAAGGCAGACTAACAGGTCTTTGAGGGTCAGAATTCTAGCTGATAGACAGGTGTTCAAATACTTATTTGCAGCTGTATCATACAAATAAATAGTTAAAAAATCATATATTGTGATTTCTGGAATTTTTTTTTAGATTATGTCTCTCACAGTGGACATGCACCTACGATGACAATTTCAGACCCCTCCATGATTTCTAAGTGGGAGAACTTGCAAAATAGCAGGGTGTTCAAATACTTATTTTCCTCACTGTAGATATATATATATATATATATATATATATATATATATATATATATATATATATATATATATATATATAGATAGATAGATAGATAGATAGATAGATAGATAGATAGATAGATAGATAGATAGATAGTGAAAAATGACTATTGATGGCGTAGCAGTAGTAGCTCTTATCTGACTAGGTCACTGATGACATATTTATAGAATACAGACAGACATGTAATGACACCTAAAGGTCAAGACTGACCTAAAAAAACTTTCCAAACTACTGGATCAATCTGACAGGGTCTGTGAAACCACCCAATTTTATAGATGCATTCTATCATGTTTTTTCATGCTTTAAATACGATCCCCCACAGGCATCTATGTGAAACCAGCTATATCGTGAGAGATGCAGTGTGTGAGAGAACACAATCAAATACATAATATATATAAAGAACACATTTTTTTTTTTGCAGTTAATCCAGTTTTATCTGTGGCAGGCAGCGAGCAGCCGACATTACCATCGGTGTTTACTCTTCGTGTTGTTTATTCTTGACTTGCAGTCTGACTTTCAGTTCACCCAAAACTTTTCTAACTAATAATATGCTTCTAGGGCTTATGCTAAGAAAGGTAAAAACAAAAAAGAAGTCAAAGGCATAGAAAAAGAGAGGGTGTAATGGCACTTTTCACAAGGATTTGTTGTGATGAATGGCCTGTTCTGGGAAATGCATATCATGCTTTCAGGGTTGAGGAGAACAATTAAGCTTAATGTTAGAAACAGCAACGGAACACAGTGGTGATTTAATGTCTGGACTCTACACAAATATTTGTATTTCTGAAAAGTGCATCAACTCTAATTCTCATCACCAGGGTTTATGGGTATGTGTGGGTTTTTTTTTTTTTTAGAGTTATAGGAAGTCCATTCAGGGAATAATTCAGGTCATAATATTCTGCATGATATTTAAGTTATTTTAAAGACCTTCAGCAGATGCCCTTATCCAGTGGCACTTGAATGCATCTCATTTTTATACAATTAGGTGTTTAAGGGTCCAGTAGTGGCAGATTGGACGATCATGACTTTCTCATCAGCACACCAATGTTTTAACCACTAAGTTAAAAGATTTGAAAACACAACTGTTTTTGTCAGAATGATAAAAAAGAAAAACAGAAGAAAAGATTAATACCTGGTAAATACAATATGTTATATAACATAGTGGATATAATAGTATTCTTATTACAATACTGCTGGAGCAAACAATCTTAAACCAGGTTGAAGCATCTACTGCACTCTCAGAAAAATACTTCCACAATGAAGGGTCATGAAAGATAAGTGTGTATGAGACTAGGACAGTAGTGAAAGTTAATGTAAAAGGCACAGTCTGCCCTTTGTTTGTTCCAACATAAGAGTCACACAAGACTAATGACATAACCACAGAAAGTAATCTATGAAATGTCTCTGCTTTGACAAATAGGTTATTCACAAATAGCTTCTACTACTGCTCTGAAATACGGAACACAATCAGAAAATAAGTATGTTAAAATATCATTAATGTAAGTGATTACAACGTGTCCAACATGTCTCTTAAAACATCATTAATGAAAGACTGCAATGAAGAGGGGGAAATTTACCAGGCAGTATTGCATAATCACATTCATATTGATAACGTCTTCCTTCTTTGTCTCCGATATCACGCAGGGGTGGAAAGTAACAAATTACATTTACTCATTACTGTAATTGAAAATGACAGTAAATTTTACTTGTACTTAGGAATTAAGTGTTTTGTTTAAAGTATTGTACTTAACTACATTTTAAATCATATCGGAGTAAAGAAAATAAGAAATATATAAAAAAATAATGCAAGGGGGAAAAGAATGGTGCCCTGGAATCTACTGCACTGATCAATTGATGGGCACAGAACAAACGTACGAAACTCCGAAAGCGAAATGCCGTTGAACCAAAAGTTGTTCAGTGCGTGTGCTCACTGTCGAAAATCAGAATCAGCCTTTGCAATTTCTCTCTCTCTTTTTTTTTATTCTTAATAGAAAGTCATGACTAGTTTTTTTGTGTTATTGCACTTTCAGTTAAAACAATTAGTTTCAGATTCATATTAAGGCATATAACTTGGTAAATTTAACTCTGAGTAAAAATACTTCACAATTTACTGGTAACTTAAGTAACATTCAATTGGAGTAACAGTACTTTTCCTTGAGTAGAATATTTGATTACTCTTTGCACCTTTGGTATCAAGTTTACTAAGATTTAAATAGTTTATTTAGTGTGTATAAGTTGCTCAAAAGAGGATGAGACAAAAAAGATGAAAATGTATGCATTTTACATTTATTCTATTAAGCTTCCTATAATCAGTATAGGAAAAAAAAACTCTTTGTTACAGTTAAATAGTGAATAATGAAATTAAACCTGTGTATACAACAAAGCTTAACACACAGTCTCATTAATTTACATTGTATCTTGAAAGTATCCACAGAACTTTTTCCACATTTATGTTGCAGCCTTGCTTTAAATGGATTTAAATCATAATTTTCCTCAAAGGTCTTCAACCATACCCTATAATGACAACGTGAAAGAAGTTTAAAATCTTTGTCTAAAAAGCTTTGGCACCAGTTACAGTCAAGTCTTTTTAAGTATGATTCTACAAGCTTGACACACCTATTTTTGGGCAGATTCTCCCATTCTTCTTTGCAGAACCTCTCAAGCTCCATCAGGTTGGATGGGGAGCATTGGTGCACATCCATTTTAAGATCCATTTTAAGACATTTTAAGATTTTGGTAAACTCCAGTCTTGTGCCTTTTACTGAGGAGTGGCCTCCATCTGGCCACTCTACAATACAGGCCTGAGTTCTGCAAAGATGGTTGTTCTTCTGGAAGGTTCTCCTCTGTCCTGGGAGTTATTTTAAACAGCAACTTGTCTTTTGAAAATCATATCAACCATATTACAAAAACAGCCCTCTTCCATCTTAGAAATATTGCTAAGCTAAGAAACATGTTATCTATATCTGATGCAGAGAAGCTCAACCATGCAATTATGACCTCCAGACTGGACTATTGTAATGCATTACTAGGTGGTTGTCCTGCATCATTAAAAAACAAGCTACAGTTAGTCCAGAATGCAGCAGCCAGAGTTCTTACAAGGTCAAGAAAATATCACCATATATCCCCAATCTTATCATCCCTACACTGGCTACCTGTTAAGTTTCAAATTGACTACAAACGACGGCTACTTACTTACAAAACATGGTTTGGCTCTCATGTATCTATCCAGTCTTCTAACACGCTACAAGTAGTTCCTAGAATAGCAAAGTCCAGTAAAGGCGGTAGAGCACTCTCACATTTAGGTCCTAAACTTTGGAATAGTATTCCTGACAGAGTTCGGGGCTCAGACACACTCTCCCAGTTTAAGTTCCAGTTTATGTGTTTAAGTCCTATACATAACACACATCACATATCATAACCTTGTGCTCCATTACATCTGATCAAATGCACATTATCAACTTGTGCTTGGTAATATCATGAACAGCAGCTACGCTTATTCGCTGGTTGCGCCAGCTCTAGTCACGTCCCACCTAATGAAGATTGAGGACCTTTAAAGAAGTAGATGCTGACCCCGCAAACATCCCAAACCATCTAAAAACATACCAGCGCCATTTGGATCCCACTTCATGTGGAATTTGGACATTGGACCTCTTTGAGTGTTTAAAGGCTCTGGCATGGAAAAGCTGGTGTTGGATCTATGATGATCGCAAATGTTGAGCTATTTTTTGAGTTGCTCAGTAGCTCCTGGTTCCATAATCTCAAATCTCAAAAAGACATTACTTATAATCTTACATTCCAGTGCTCATGTTAGTTCTCACTCTTCAGTGTTCTGTATTGTTTAAATACAATAATTACACTTTTGATATCACCTAAATGAGGATGGGTTCCCCTTTTGAGTCTGGATCCTCTCAAGGTTTCTTCCTCAGGCACCATAGCTTGCTAATCAGGGATAAATACACATCGTTCACCTTAACTCTTAAATTCTGTAAAGCTGCTTTGAGACAATGTCTGTTGTGAAAAATGCTATAGAAATAAACTTGAATTGACCACAGAGAAATGCTGGAGCTCTTTCATGGTGACCATGGGTTCTTGTTCACCTTCCTGACTAAGGCCCTTCTCCCCAATCTAGGAAGAGACCTAGTGGTTCCAAACTTCTTCCATTTACGGATGATGAAGGCCACTGTGCTAATTGGGAAGTTCAATGCTGCAGAATTTTTTCTGTACCATTCCCCAGATCTGTTCCCCGATACAATCCTGTCTCTGAGGTCTACAGACAATTTCTTGGACTTCATGGCTTGGTCTGTGCTCTTACATGCACTGATCATTGTGGGACCTTATATAGACGGGTGTGTGCCTTTCCATATCATATGCATTCAAGTAAATTAACCACAGGTTGAGTAAAATCAAGTTGTAAAAACATCTCCAGGATGATCAGTGGAAACTGGATGCACCTGAGCTCCATTTTAAGTGTCATGGCAAAGGCTGTAAATACTTATGTATTTGCGATTATTATAGTTTTTATTTGTAATAAATTTCAAAGATTTCAAACAAACCTCTTTCAGGTTGTCATTATGGGGTATTGTTTGTAGAATTTTTAGAAAAATAATGAATTTAATCCATTTTGGAATCAGTCTGTAACAACAAAATGTGGAAAAAGTGAAGTGCTGTAAAAAAAATTTTTATGCACTGTATATACAGGTAGTACTCTACTTACAATGAAGATACGTTACGACGACCCCATCGTAAATCAAAAATTTCTTAAGTCGAAGATGGTGCAATGACTGTTACAGTCCTTCCTGCTTCATGCTGATTTATAATTTTCATTTTCTGCTCCAAACTGATGGCTTTCCTCTTCTTTTTTTCACTACAAGCAAGAGACATACTTGAGCACTTGGAAAACATGCTTTTATCACTAAAATTTCTGTTTGAAACCGTTGGAAACAGAAAAAAAAAATACACACAGACTTTACTCCGTCAACCGCTAGTGAGAGTGGGGCAGCTTACAAGGTAAGAGATACGCTTGTCCACGTGTAGTTGGACGCAATTTTTTATATTTTAATACAGTTTTGTCGTATCTCTATCATAAGATCGAAAAATTGTAAGTTGAACAATCATAATTTGGGGACCATCTGTACCTTCTTAAGGCTACTTAAAACAAGCTTACACAACATTTGACTCACACTGATGTGAATAACAGTGTGTTCCACCCAGGGGACAAGAACTGCTGTAGCATCACATGTTGGAGATAAAACAACAGCTCTCTCTCTATCTGTTGGAGTGTGTTTTTGTATGTGTGTGTGTGTGTTTGCACGCGCATGTTGGCATGTGGAGACATGCCTCCTTGGTGGCTGGTTGAAAGATTAATTATAAAACAGAAGTCATCGGGGTCCAGTCTTTTCTGACCTCTAAAATGAGTAATTGGGCACAAGTACAGACTGCTCCATCAAGTTGCATGTCTATAGCCCCAATTCTGTCATCCTCTCTCTCTCTCTGTGTGTGTGTGTGTGTGTGTGTGTGTGTGTGTGTGTGTGTGTGTGTGTGTGTGTGTGTGTGTGTTAGCCAAAGACAGAAAACTCTCTCTAACACACAAACACACACATAGTTTACATGACACACCATGCTTTCTGTGCATCCTTTACTTTTTTCAAATGGCTTCCATCTAACAGCTTTGTTCCTATTTATTCTTAAACTGTTTTACCATGTAATCCACACAAGATGATATAAAGGTAATTTAATTCAAAACTTATGTTTATTCAAAACTCGTCTCCATTAAAATTTTTAGGGTTTAGAGTTTTACTAAGTTGCTTTACACTGACTCCTAGTCGGCTACAACTTGGCATTGAAAGTAGTACCTCTTTAAAAGCCTTCAATGTAAACGCATCTCACATATACATATCCAGTAGGCATCTAAAATAGGGTCTGGTCAGCTACGAAAATGTAAACTACTTTAAAAAAAAAATCATAGAGCAAGTGCACTGGTTTTTTTTTTTTTACTTTAACAATTCAATTTCTTGTTTTCTTCATTCCCATTTAATATTGTCTCTGAATTGCCCTGCAAATTGCACTGTATACTGTAAATAAACATACCGTTTATTGCTTTCTATAAAGTAGCTTGAATAACGTGATTTTTACAGTTTTGTTCTGAATGAGGTCAGAGCTGCATTAAAGTGTTCGTGGATTCATTATGCCTTGAATCAAAATGAATTCTTCTGCCTTCTGGTAAGTGTTTTTTTAGGATAGTCTATGGACCCACTGTGACCCTGAATACAATAATACAGTTACTAAAGAGGAACGGATCAATAAACAGAGTTGACTGTAACCCAGCTAAAAAGCTCCGCTCAAAGAAAAGGTCTTTGAAATGTGAGCGAGAACAATGAAAGTTGACTTTCCTCCCTAACCAGGCGGCAATAATTCCAAAGTTCGATGGTACTAATGACTTAGTTCATCAATCATAAGTACACAAACCGGACATTTCTTCAAGCACACCGAGTACACTCTTACAGTAACAATCATCATGGAATCCTCACCAGGACACTAAGATCCAGAAAAGATTAATGACCAGACAGCCATCATTATTAATAGAGTTGAGGGGGAAAAACCTATTTCAAAATGAACTACCGCAGTAAGTCGGCCACAAAGTAGAATATTATGCATCATCAGAAAGGAGGCAAGGACATTAAATGAAGCAACCAATCTACATCATGTCCTCACTAGAATGGAGGAGCTGTACATGCAGCAGTCTGTAAAAAAAAAAAAAAAAAAGATGGGGGTTTACTGATGTCATCGGTTATGCTTCAGTGCTCTAGGAATGGGAGAACAGGATGAATTGACTGTTATTGCATTTTGATTGTCATTATGGTTCTTGGTGCACCTTGGCTGTCACTGCAGCAATCAAAGAGAATCTAAACTTCAGGCAATACACTCCAAACTTGTGGCATTAGAAAAGTCTACTGATGCTTCTGTCAAAGCTAATTTTACCTTTGTTGTAAAAAAATACCCCAATTAAACAGATTTTTACAGTGTGAGATGTTATAAAAATGTCTATAGATAGGTATTAGTAAAACAGATTTCCTAAGGGTGGAAAAAAATATTTACTGAAGGGTTGCTGGTGCACAAAAGAAATCTGATTTATTAAGCACTGATTATTGATGTAGCACTCTGAAAGTGTGGAAAGGAGTGCTGCTTATATCTGCATATTTTAGCACTTGAATTAAAATGTAATTTTTGGGGGGCTTTGAAAAATGTGAGAAAATATCAGGGCCAGAGAGTGTGGGAACTGTGGGTGGATAGTAAAAAAATAACGATTACTTCTTTAGTTATGTACTGATGCTGATAGAGAGCGATTGTTGAAGTTATACGGATAAAATATGCAATCACAAATGTTAGATATTTTCATATTTAATTCAAGTGCTGTCTGGTTAAAAAATAGGCAAAAGATTTGTATGAGTCTTTCTGTAGACCTCAATCCATCAGACATGAGTAAGTAAAAGCAATTCTCACATTGAATGATCCCAAAGTGAAATGATAACACTGCCACTGTTTTTAGCTTAGCTGCGGGCCATGCTAGGACAGACACATTCCAAATACATTATTAATGAAGCTGTGATTACACAGGTGTGAAAACCAGTCCTCTGAGATCCTTAGATGTTAACAATCACTCATCTGCTCACAAAGTTTCCTCTCTAACTGACAGATTCAATTTGAGTTGACATGTGAAACTTTTTTTCCCCCGATTTGCCTGATGCTGTAAACGCCAGCATTTCAAAAAGCACCTACCATTTCTCAGCTTGTTATGCATTTAGGTGGGAGAAAAAAAAATCTGAAAAGTCTGAAAAGTAGCAGAATAATTTGATATTGTAATGACAAACCAGTTCTAACATTTCTTTAAAACATGATTGTCCAGTGTTGATTGGATAATTTTTTAGGATATGGATTGTGGGTGAAATCTTTTATCTACAGCATTTCCTATCTAACTGCGAGCTGATTAAATTAGCACATGCATTTAACAAGTATGTACACTGGCTGCCGGAAGTGTCTCAGCATGTTCAGAACTGAAAGTGCATGAACAGTGATGTTTTAACAAAATTAGCATTTTATTGGAAAAATGGTTACATAATAATGTCTGACCATTTATACTGGCTAGTTGTATGGAATTCAATGTAGTAATAGTAATAAAATCTTTTCTTTGAAACAAAAAGTGTTTAGCAATAAAAAACAATTATATAGTGTCCCTTTACAGATTTCCTATTCTTTAAATATGCAACTTAGAGATATAGAGACAAACTAATGCATTGTGCAATTCTACTTTTTTTGTTGTTGATCATTTGTGGGCCAACCATGTCCATGTGAGTAACACTAAAAGATAAAATAAACCTATTCAGGGGTTAAGGCATTGGAAATTGGATCCAAAAGTCGTGTGTTCAAATTCCAGCCACACCAACCTGCCATTCCTGGGCCCCTGAGCAAGGCCCTCAACCCCATAGCTGCTCAGTTGTATGAATGAGATCAATGTAAGTCCCTCTGGATAAGGGCATCTGAGAAATGTAGACTGCATGTGGCTTAAGAAGGACAACACTTCTTGACATCAGTCACATATTCCAAGTCATAGAAATATCACTGATTTTATTACAATTCATATATACAGTCAGTATATAAGTGGTCCTTATAAAGTGTTAATGATGTTTACTGTTCAAATTTAACTCTTCATCACATAATTATGGGAATTTCTTTCCAGTTGTAATAAAACTTAGATTTATGCATGCTAACTGTAGAGTAATTGGCAGGTGATATAATCTATCCTGACAAATAAAATATTATGACACCTATGACAACCAATATCAAAAATGAAAGATGGCAAACACTGTTAACTTAAAAGACATCAGCAGATATGATGGCATATAATATCATACCTGACATATTTATGACATGACTGTAAGTGAGACTTTATCAAACAAAATATCTCTGCATATCTTTGCCTCTCAGACCATTTAAAATGAATTAAAATGTACAATAATGGCCCCATACAGATCCTTCCTAAATATGATATATGATATGATAAAAATTTTTTTTTACATATTTTGTGTGACACTATAAAATCAGACTCATGAATGACACTATTTTGAACAATAGTACTGTAATAATGTAGGGCAATGAAAGTAACAGTAGGTGTAAATGCTTTGGTAGACATGCACAAAAAAGTGAAAATAAGTGGGGATATTGGCTGCTGGGGAAGTGTAGCTGTTCACATTTTAAATGCTAAACTTTGAGTAATTAGTCGCAATCAATTGTGCACATAATGTTCTCCACCTACACATACAGCATGTATGCTGCTTAGAGCAGTACAGTTTCAGTGTTTCAGGTTCTCACGTCCCCACAGACATGAGCTGCTTATGTTCAGTTACTGCGGTTTGGGTGTATTATATACTAAAGACTAATGTGTACTCATTAAATGTGTATGAATTGGTCTAGTCTTTGTCATGAATTTTCTTTTATATACTGTATACCGTGGTACAAAAATAGATCATTTCTTGTACCTTGGCAGAAAAATTAGAATACTAATGCCTTAGTATTGTTTATTGTCTGGGCTCTTTTTTTCCACATCTGGCAACCAAGAAACTAGGCTACAGACTATAGGTACATTTGGAAGCTAGGCAATGCACATTTCTGTAGCTTTATTTAAGACTATAATCCTAAATAAAACTATGTCGTTTGTATTAAATGTATTTCTTAATATTATGTTTCTTCACTGGTATATGCCAAGAAACCAACACTTGCTCCACTTTTTGCCTGGTTAGAGCTCTGTGTGCTCCAGATAAAAGAAAAATGTTACCAAAGAACCAAGATGATCTTAGCCCAAAAGGAGAGGAACCTTGATAAGGGCAAGAACAAAAACAAAAAAAAGAAGAAAGGAAATAACACATCTAACATGCTAGGTATACAGAGGCACATTTCTGTCTTCTGCTCTTGTGGGTCAAACATGATGGAAAAGATCTGGAAAAAAGGGATCCCCCTCTGCAAAAGGTCCAATCATGGGTCAGCACACTCCTGAGCTATACTCACATAACTCAAGCCTTGATGTCAGATAAAACACAGCCGCTTTTCCTTGCCTAAGCCCCAGGGCACCTGCTCCTTTGCTCCTCGCTTTCAATCTCTCCACTATGGTTGCTCATTTTTTCCCCTTATAAATATTGAACTATTGTGTTTTCTACATGCATCATCCAATGTCAGAAAAGGTTTAGGAAGGTCAGAAATAATGCGTCACTGAACTTCCAGATTATTATTCAGTTATTCATGTTTTAAGATATGATTCAGGAACTACAGTGAAAACAAGAAAGTTCTGTATGTAGACACAAGTGACGAAAGTAAGCCTGGACACGCTGACAAGTATAAGTTGTTGAGTTTCTATTAAATGCTTTTCTAAAACACAATAATAAATGACAGATATTTTTGCTCTCCCCACACTTAAACATTGTTGATGGTAGACACAGCTTAGTTTTCATTATGCTGTCATAGCTGTTATTCTGGAAGTTTCTGCTTAAACTCTGCATACTATGCACATTTTCTATAAACATTGTGTGACAAAATGATGATACCACATACTGTAGAAAGCATAAAGAATGGCTGCAAATGTTCTTTAAACAATTTGCATTAATCTCTCCATCATTCAAAAGTTAATACTATAATTAATTTAGAAATTAACCTGATTCTCATACTCTTAAGTTACTTTATGATTATGTCCATAGTTAAAAAGGTATGAAAATTTGAATTTTATTGAATTGACTAAAATGGCAATAGAAACCCTTATATATATTATAGATATTTTCTTTACCCCTTGTGATATGTTGACAAATTGTACCATATTGTTAAATTTTACAATAGGTAAGCATTGTATATTGGAATTGCTTTTCTAGTTATGTGTACATAAATGTATAGTCTTGTTTCCTCTGACCTTGCCAAGCTAAAGGAATCTATCTGCTTCCAAATACTAGCTACCTAATAATTACAACAAGAATTAGCTTTATGAATTCACTGTGTCATGGGTATAAGCCTCTGTGCTTATCAAAAAACTTAATCATGCCTCAACTAAATACATTTGAAGAATAAACAAAATCTACACAAACATAAAAGCCTTTGTATGTTATTTCCAAACAAACAGCTGCCCAAGCATAGTGATCTTGGCATCAAGTATTTTGAATCTCTTAGACCTCTCTGATTTTCCTTACTTTCCCTATTGTTAATTCCCATTGAAAGTGGTGTAACCCTGGTTCTGTGAGGTGATCATGCTATACACTATCACAGCAGTGACACTTTTTGGTTCCTTATTACATTTATTATTAAGAGTTTTCAGAAAAATCATTAATGCCCTCGGGGTGGCGTTCAAGCCCAGTCCTTTGATAACTATTTTTGGAACATCAGATAACAACAAATGTCACTTTAACTACAAGTCAGAGAGATATTATTGCTTTTACATCTCTCCTGGCCAACAGGAAAATTTTGTTGAGCTTTTTTTTATTTTGTTGGAAATCCACAACCCTTCTGTGAGGACAGCTTGGATGGAAGATTTGATGTTTAAATCAGTCCAGATTTATATTGAAGGACCCAGTGAAAAAGTTCAACCTAAAATGGGAAACAATAGTGTCATATTTTGGAAATTTAAAGGAACTACCCAGCAGTTCAATTAATATATGGTCTGAGTTTGCTTCTTTTTTTCCCATCTCTCATAAACTGATTTTCATATTTATATATATATATATATATATATATATATATATATATATATATATATATATATATATATATATATATATATATATATACACACACACACACACACACACACACACACACACACACACACACACACACACACACACACTGTACAAAGTGCCTACAAATCACTGGCAGAGACACCTTGCCAAAATTGTGGTTAATTGTTTATTTGCTAAAGTATTTGTAATTATTCTAAATTCCAAGAGGATCACAGCAACAGAATTTTTGGAGCATTCAGAGATAGTTATCAAGATTTAACATTGGCCAAAAAGTTTAATGAAACCAAAGCCAAAGTTTTAACACACCCACCAAAATGGTTAAAACACTCCATTCTCCATTAGTGCAAGCAGTTGCCATTACATAAGCCAGTTTTGACACTGAAATGTCAAAAATGAAAATTAAATTAAATTCTCTTACAAAAGCCGAAGCCTGTCTGTAATCTTTGGCACCAACCCTTTAAGCTGTACAGCATAATAAACTGTCCATGTGCTAGCTTTCCAATGTATTTTCCCTGTGGACTGAGGAGAATGTATCCGAGTGATGAACTACACTGACTTTTGGCTGCTCATCCCTCAGCCTCTTCATGCCTTCTGGACTGTCCAACTCCCACCCCTTAGTCTTCATTTCCCTGCCCACCATTATAAGTCAGTGGTGTGTGGTGGTTACAGATTAGCAGGCCGTTAAGATATAAATCAAAGAGCCATGTGTGTGAGGTGAGAGGCTGATTAGTCAATGTGCGTGCGTGTGCTGGAAGCGAGAATGTAAGAATTATGCAAGCTCAGGAGAATTGCACACCAGTGTGCTGGGAGAGTTAATGAGAAGAGGCAGAGTATATGCATGAAAAGGAGGTCAGTGTGTAAGTGAGGCAGTTTGGAAAACTTCATGACACACACATACACTGCCCCTGGCACTCTCACTGCCTCCCTTCCCCTGTCCCTCCCCCGAGATGTAATTAACAAAGAAATTAGACTGGAACACAATGCTGATGGGCCGCTCTGTCTCCAGCACTGTTAAAAAGCCTTAATCACTTTCTCTCATTGTGGGAGATAATGCCAAAGTGTATGACATTCTTACCATAAAGTCTCCCAAGTCAGAGATTTCATGCTTTAGGCCAACCTGGAGAGGTGCCATGCACAGATAACACCTCCTTTCCTTTCAGTACTAATGAGCCATTATTCAAATGTGTCCATATTGTTTTCAAACCAAAAACCATGGCTGCTTGCAATATAATTTAATGGTGATAATACCAAAGAGGAAAAATTATCATTTGTATTCTTCTTTTAGCCAAGCAGAATTTAGCTACAATATTTGACTAAACATTCCAGCTACAGCTTGGACTTTCATGTTCAAATTCTTACTCTGTTAATTATAAACTTTTCTTAAATTTACATTGGAGTCCAGTAGCATTCAATGTCAAGCAGTTAGCAAAAAAAAAAAAAAAAAAAAAATCTTTCCTCAGCACATGACTGAGCAACCCACACATCCAACCTCTACTTCATTTCCTGCTGGGACTTGCAAAAGACCTGCAGTGTATTAAAACCATCTGTATACTTGCTTTTTTCTAACTTTAGACGGCTTGGAAAATTGCATTCATACATATTTATAGTGTGTTGTGCTTCTGATAAGGGTTAAATAGGCAATGGAGAGAGAGAGGGGGGGGAGAGAGAGAGAGAGAGAGAGAGAGAGAGAGAGAGAGAGAGAGAGAGAGAGAGAGAGAGAGAGAGAGAGAGAGAGAAAGAGAGAGAGAAAGAAATTAAGTAGATGATTTTATGTGAAAGTATACAAGTGAATATGCTGTCAAACCTGCTGTCTTTTACACTTCATCTTTGCACATCACAGTCTGTGAACTTAAAAAAAGGAATCAAGCCAAATAAACCTAAAATGCCTGGCTGTGAAAAATATTTCAGTAAAAGTATTTAATTAAATTCCCTGTCATTAATCAGTATTACATTCAGTGAAAACTATTAAGGTGTATTATCATATTCATTTCTGTTTTATATATGAAACTTCATGAAATTTTGTGCTAGTTTACAAAAAAAGCAATAATGCAACATCCTTTCCATAAACTGTACTTCAATCGCCAAGGCCACATAAATAATTATATAAAGCTTAGAGATCTTTAAGTAAAGAATCATCTTTGCTTGCTCCTACAGTGGAAAGATAGATCCAGTTAGTTGCAAATGAATAAGAGTTAATCTACATGTTTTCAACAATTTACATCTTCTATACCAGTTTTTTTAATGCTAATTTGGCAGCTTTATAAACAAATACTTCGTGAAATTGACTTGAATGATCTTATCTGATCTTATGTTACAGAATCATTTCTTTTTTATCATTCTGCATATACATTACAAACTAAATGCAGTCCTCGACCATTTGAACCACACTTATGCAGACTCTACTCTTCTTTCTGAGGAAGCATGCGAGCTGAACTGAGACATGCAAATACAGATAAAAATAGTGCAGACCATCGACTGGTCAAATACAAATCTCTCAGACATTTTGAATAATGCCTGTCTGAAGTCCCTTTTCTAACCACCTTAAACATGTTTAGGATAAAACTAGTGTAGTGACTATTTCTTATTCTTTTTTAAAATGCTTTGTCTATAATTTAATTCAGACTGATTTTATTTATTCAAATTGATTCATGTATTTAGCCAATGAATTGTACTATTATTGTATTATAGGTGATGGGGTAGCTCAGTGGTTAAGATGTTGGACTACTGATCAGAAGATCGTGAGTTTAAATCCCAGCACCACTAAGCTCATACTGCTAGGGCCCTTGAGCAAGAACCTTATCCATCAACTGCTCAGTTGTATGAATACGATGATTGTACAGTAAGTGGCTCTGGATAAGGGTGTCTGCCAAATGCTGGAAATTTATTATGTATCACCAACATCAGCCAAAGTCTAGAGCAAATAAAGCTTCTTCTTTTCTTTGTTTGTACCCAACATAATGGGGCAGAATGCCATACCAGGTGCAACAAGATCCTAAAACGATCTTCAAAACAGTCAGCCACAAAATACTTTTTGAGAACATTTTGCAGGAATGTGTCAGAATTTATCTAATTATCCTCATATTTAATCATAACTGATAGCTTCAAATTAGAGGAAATATCATTAACATGTGGGGTCCCTCAAGGCTCTATCCTTACACCCCTTCTGTTCAAAGTCTACCTGCTGTAATTAAACTGAATCCTGCAGGAAACATAATTACTTATAAAAGACATGCAGGTGACACCTAAATTTACACAGAATTCTCACCCATCAACCACAGTCCTGTCTTTGAATGGCATACAATGGTAAAAAGGCAAAATGTATTCCTTACCATGATGCATTAAGTAACCTACACTAGCAAAACAAATTACATGTGGCTAAAAAAATTGCTTGGAAACTTGACCTCTGGTCTGAAATGCTTAGGTTAGACCTAAACTTTAATCAAGAGTTTATGTCCGTATGAAGAACACACCCATGCATTCATCTTTAGGAGACTTTATATGTCGATGCAATCTTTGCTGAACTTTTCAAAAAAGTGCAACTCCAAACGAGAGCTGCTAGCAGAATACTAACAATGCTTTTTAAACTCTAAAGCAATTACACTGACCTCTGCATGACCATGTTTTGTAATCAAATGTTAAAGCACAAGCCATGAGCACATAAAAAGCTTTATTGAAAAAAAATAATAAATAAAAAGAAATACTGTAAAGAAGCTAGATCCCACATTAACAAAAAACATTAACACATTTACAATTTATAGATACTTAAATGCATAGAATGCTTTACATTCGCTTAAAACATTGTACAACAAAGCATTATTCATTCAAAACATTGGTTGTAAATTCAATTTTTAAAAGTAAAACAAAAATCCTTTGTATCAGTAACAATTATGGAAAGTAACTTAAATTGAAATCAATGCAAAGTGCATTCTGGTAACAAAATAAACAAAATCTTTAGGAAAAGCCTTGAAGGGTAGGGTTAGAGCTGCATCATGATGGAGTAGTTTGTAATTTGGAGTCCTCTAATGCATGTGGGGCAACATGCCATGAAAATATTGACAAACCTAGCCTCCCTCCCCTCTGCCCCCTCTGTTCACACTGTGAGTTGTGAAGCAGCTTATGAATATAAAGTCACACAGAGACAGAAGTGACAACTAAAACAGACCGTTCAGGAAGATGGAGGAAGATTTAAATTTTTGCCATTTAGTCAGTACTATGTATTTATTTATTGTTGCTTAGAAGTTTTAGATAAGCTCAAGTAAATTTCAATGGTGTTCCCTGAACAAACCAAAACCATGCCACCAAATTAGTGGTAGTGTAAGACTGCACAGAGCCACTCCTGGCTGTGATTTCCCCAGCACCCTGTGCAGTTGGCCTACTATCTCCCCAGTCTTGCTCACTCTGCACACCTGTGCCTCATTAACAGCTGCTTGTTTAGGTCTTGCCATAGTACTGTGTGCAATATCAAGCAATCGTGTTTGTATATACATTTATCATTCTTGTTTGTATTTTTTGCCTGTATATACAGTGAGGAAAATAAGTGTTTGAACACCCTGCTATTTTGCAAGTTCTCCCACTTAGAAATCATGGAGGGGTCTGAAATTGTCATCGTAGGTGCATGTCCACTGTGAGACATAATCTAAAAAAAAAAAATCCAGAAATCACAATGTATTATTTTTTAACTATTTATTTGTATGATACAGCTGCAAATAAGTATTTGAACACCTGAGAAAGTCAATGTTAATATTTGGTACAGTAGCCTTTGTTTGCAATTACAGAGGTCAAACGTTTCCTGTAGTTTTTCACCAGGTTTGCACACACTGCAGGAGGGATTTTGGCCCACTCCTCCACACAGATCTTCTCTAGATCAGTCAGGTTTCTGGCATGTCGCTGAGAAACACGGAGTTTGAGCTCCCTCCAAAGATTCTCTATTGGGTTTAGGTCTGGAGACTGGCTAGGCCATGCCAGAACCTTAATATGCTTCTTACAGAGCCACTCCTTGGTTATCCTGGCTGTGTGCTTCGGGTCATTGTCATGTTGGAAAACCCAGCCTCGACCCATCTTCAATGCTCTAACTGAGGGAAGGAGGTTGTTCCCCAAAATCTCACAATACATGGCCCCGGTCATCCTCTCCTTAATACAGTGCAGTCGCCCTGTCCCATGTGCAGAAAAACACCCCCAAAGCATGATGCTACCACCCCCATGCTTCACAGTAGGGATGGTGTTCTTGGGATGGTACTCATCATTCTTCTTCCTCCAAACACGTTTAGTGGAATTATGACCCAAAAGTTCTATTTGGGTCGACATGACCACATGACTTTCTCCCATGACTCCTCTGGATCATCCAAATGGTCATTGGCAAACTTAAGACGTGCCTGGACATGTGCTGGTTTAAGCAGGGGAACCTTCCGTGCCATGCATGATTTTAAACCATGACGTCTTAGTGTATTACCAACAGTAACCTTGAAAACGGTGGTCCCAGCTCTTTTCAGGTCATTGACCAGCTCCTCCCGTGTAGTTCTGGGCTGATTTCTCACCTTCCTTAGGATCATTGAGACCCCACGAGGTGAGATCTTGCATGGAGCCCCAGTCCGAGGGAGATTGACAATCATGTTTAGCTTCTTCCATTTTCTAATGATTGCTCCAACAGTGGACCTTTTTTCACCAAGCTGCTTGGCAATTTCCCCGTAGCCCTTTCCAGCCTTGTGGAGGTGTACAATTTTGTCTCTAGTGTCTTTGGACAGCTCTTTGGTCTTGGCCATGTTAGTGGTTGGATTCTTACTGATTGTATGGGGTGGACAGGTGTCTTTATGCAGCTAACGACCTCAAACAGGTGCATCTAATTTAGGATATAAATGTAGTGGAGGTGGACATTTTAAAGGCAGACTAACAGGTCTTTGAGGGTCAGAATTCTAGCTGATAGACAGGTGTTCAAATACTTATTTGCAGCTGTATCATACAAATAAATAGTTTAAAAATCATATATTGTGATATCTGGATTTTTTTTTTTGTCTCTCACAGTGGACATGCACCTACGATGACAATTTCAGACCCCTCCATGATTTCTAAGTGGGAGAACTTGCAAAATAGCAGGGTGTTCAAATACTTATTTTCCTCACTGTATATACAGTACAGACCAAAAGTTTGGACACACCTTCTCATTCAAAGAGTTTTCTTTATTTTCATGACTATAAAAATTGTAGAGTCACACTGAAGGCATTAAGGGCTATTTGACCAAGAAGGAGAGTGATGGGGTGCTGCGCCAGATGACCTGGCCTCCACAGTCACCGGACCTGAACCCAATCGAGATGGTTTAGGGGTGAGCTGGACCGCAAAGTGAAGGCAAAAGGGCCAACAAGTGCCAAGCATCTCTCGAGGAACTCCTTCAAGACTGTTGGAAGACCATTTCAGGTGACTACCTCTTGAAGCTCATTAAGAGAATGCCAAGAGTGTGCAAAGCAAAAGGTGGCTACTTTAAAGAACCTAGAATATGACATTTTTCAGTTGTTTCACACTGTTTTGTTATGTATATAATTTTATATATAATTCCACGTGTTAGTTCATAGTTTTGATGCCTTCAGTGTGAATCTACAATTTTCATAGTCATGAAAATAAAGAAAACTCTTTGAATGAGAAGGTGTGTCCAAACTTTTGGTCTGTACTGTGTATGTATGTATATATATATGGCTCAGTATTTCCTTTATTTCCCTATATACTGTGTCATGCACATCTGTGTTTTTCCAACTTACCAGAGATAAGCCACTTTTCTGACTGAGTACAAGTATCTATTTTTGCAAATCACAAATATATTGTTATTCTTAGAGAATATCATTCTTTCTAATGTTAGCTAGTTGAATTAAAATGCAAGCTGTTGTAGTTAGTCTGGATTGAGTAGAGTTTCACTGAAGATTGAGTGAGAACAGTACAGCTGTAAGTACGATTTATGAATTTTGCATTCGAGCTAGTAGGCACTTGCTTCAGTTTAGTTGCTTGAAGGGAGTGCCTTGTTTTGATTTTAGGTGCAGTGGTTCCACCTGTCGATTTCTTTTTCAGTGCACAGTTTGCATTCTGCTTTGCCTTGAATGCCAGCATTAATCATAAGATACATACAACCATTGATTTCTGAGTGTTCTTTATGAGTACAGGTAACAACTTACCAATATTTGATTAATAGCATTAGTATTAATGCATCAAATCAATTCAATTAATTTATATTTGTATAGCACTTGATGGATGAATTGGATGGATGAATTGTCAATGGACACAGATAAAGCTGTTATAAAATAATACATTTATATATAATACATTTGTGCCTAATGAGCAAGTCAGTGGCAAATGTTGCAATGAATAACTCTCTGATATAAATAGGAGTTTCTATCTATCTATCTATCTATCTATCTATCTATCTATCTATCTATCTATCTATCTATCTATCTATCTATCTATCTATCTATCTATCTATCTATCTATCTATCTATCTATCTATCTATCTATCTATCAAGCAGTGTGAGAGCTTTGGCAATGAAGCTGAGGGAGAGGGAGACAGACATGGTCCAGTGTGAGACAGGTGGAGGCAATGTAAAAAAAAAAGGTTCAAATGCTTGTAAATCATGCAAAGGAGGTAATAGATACACTATAATGGACAAATGTTTGTGGACACATAACCATCAAACCCATGTGCTTCCTGAACACCCTAATCCAGATTTATTTCCCCTTTCTTCTTAATCAATATGCAGTCTTCTGGTAGGTATTTGTGTCCATTCATCCACAATCGAACAAATACATTACAATTTTATAAAGCATCAAACTTCAGAAATGCCCTGTTATACAAAACTAAGCTTTTAATCAATTGGTGGTTGTTCACAAAATGGTGGTTCACACAAAACCGTAAAAAAAAAAATACACAGACAGAGTCACAGATTTGTGGCCTAGATGCCGAAAAGTTGAATTCATATTTGTTTGCGGGAGCAGAAACTATGAACCAGTTGAGCTGTGAGGGTTTTGTTAGTTTTTTGGTGGATGTAAAAATTTTAAATAAACAAATGGTAAAAACTTGCTTTCCCAAGGAATTATATACGTGCATATGCTGCGAGATAGATAGATAGATAGATAGATAGATAGATAGATAGATAGATAGATAGATAGATAGATAGATAGATAGATAGATAGATAGATAGATAGATAGATAGATAGATAGATAGATAGATAGATAGATAGATAGATAGGAAAATTTTTATTCTGTAGTCCACTGTGGACACAGTTTAAGCAAAATCCTATCAAATACAATTATTAAATACTAATACAAATCTGATGATGATTATCATGTTTTAAGACAAATCCCCCCCACCCCCACAAATGGTTGGTGCTACACGGAGTGTAACTGCCTAAACTATTTTAACTTGAGTCCTCACATTTACTTGTTTATGTCCATTTCTTGATTTCACCTCTGCTCTTGGCCATCACTATCTTTATTGTCTGAGCCGATCATCATCAAAGTGGATGCTAATGAGTTCCATTGGAACTCATTTGGAACTCATTTGAAAAGGGTGATTAGATTGCAGTAATAAATTATGTGTGTACTCAGCAGGATATTATTCTCTGATGGCTAGAACAGCAGCAGTGCCATCCATGCACTCAGGATGTCATCTTCATTAGACCCTGCTTGCTCTCTCGGTTGCTTACCCTGCACCCTTTTGCACCTTCCTGTATCATAATTTTTTTCCTCACTCCTCACTTTTCTTTTTCTACCTATAGTTACTCCTACTCTTCCTCTCTACTTCTGGCTTTCCTTGTTTTGATCACATCTGCAGAAATTAAAGCCTGTTTTCACTTTAGTATTCACTTCCATTTAACTTTATATCTGTGAAGCACAGTATACATGTCCATTAAACAACTCTACAGAAATCCATATATATATTTAGATCCCTAAAACTGGACCCCTAACATTACACTTAAGAAACCTTGAGAGACAACACTAGATATATACTGTAAATCATTACTGAAAAGCATTACTCTTCTATGTGTATTGCATGAGGTCACAGTAGTGTGTTAAATAAATGTTCATTATGTGTATTGCATCCTTCAGTTTTAAAGCAGCTATTCTCTGGAAATTGGGATTGAGTTGGAATTATCCACTGAATAGTCTGAGACGGAGTTTAGAAAGTTCATATTTTGTTTTTTTATCCTGCTTTTTTAGGGTTGGGATGATAAAAATGTATTAAAAAGGTGATAATACTTTGCATTTAACTTCTTTTCAGAATAACTGACTGTGGGTAGAGGATTACTATTCTTTGAAACATAAGTTCTTGCATTAATATAATGAGTAGACAAAGTCTAAACTAGCAGAGCTACACATCAGAGGGAAAGTGGTTTTGGGATTTGAATCTGACATAAAACCAAACTGCTGTCTTTTAAATGTTTGTATAATTTGCATAATTCACAAAGTAATAATATATCCTGATATTAATGGTTATCATGTGACCTTCAGAGGTAAAAAAAAGTTGTCTTTAATTCACATTCAATAAACCAATGACAGCTTTTGGTAACTCAGTTTTATGTGTGATTTACAGTATATGTGCATGTGCAAGCGTATGTGGCCATTAGAGCTCTATTCACAGCAAGCAGCAGGATCTTTCATTACCTGACTCACTTCCTGCTTCCCCTACTCAATTACCATTTACAGCTGCACCATGATCATAAATAGTGCATAAACCCAGTGAAATCCACCGCAAAGAGCAAATGCAGAGATGTGAACTCAGCGTTGCCTCACTCACACAAGCAGGTGTTCCAACTATATTTATTTACAGAGGAGGGTTATGGGGTATAGTTTGATTTAATGTCCTGTGTGTAATCAAAATGGAAGGGGAAGCTTTAATTAGGGGAGACTGACAGCTTATCTGGGATAATTATGGCAAAGACTGATGAAGGTCCCAGGTGGGAGTCGAAAAGAGAATGACACCTTGTGCTACTGGTCGGAATTAGCTTGATTAGTTCATGGAAAGGAGGAAGTGGGCATAGAGTGGCTTACATGCTTAAGAATATCCCTTTCTATTTATAATTTGGCCTGGCACAAATCCGCTTCCACTGTGCGACGTGACACTTGAAAAGCAAATATTCATCCATTTAATACACCTGTGCCATTAGTCATGAGAAAGCAGGAGCTCCTGATAGCAGGAGGTGTTAAGTTGCATATTTGTGTATAAATCTTAACAGGATTTCTGTTTAAAAGTCCTTAATCCATGAAATACTAGAATGTGAATTAATCCTCAAATTTTGTGCTCTGGCAGCCTCAACCTCTGTGCCCAGCATGCGATAATTTATGGCTGCTGATAATATGCATTTCACTGTGCCATCTGCCTCTTTAGATTAACTGTCTCTTCTTTATTGTGCGTTTTTGGATTTCCAATCTTGAGTGGATCCCAAGTACAGTAAATTCAATCATTACTGGGATTCTTCATGGAAGCAAGTCAAAATGAATACAGAATATAAAAAAAAGTTGATATATACATCAAATTATCACACTCGTACAGTATCTCACAAAAGTGAGTACCCCCCTCACAATTCAGCAACCATTTTAGTACATCTCCTCAAACGATGATATAGAAATGAAACGTAGATATATTATAAAGTAGTCTATGTACAGCTTGTATAGTAGTACAGATTTACTGTCCTCTGAAAGTAATTCAACATATAGCCATTATTGTCAAAATAGCTGGCAACAACTCCGTGATGTCATTATGGAGGTGTGGAAGAGGATTCCAGCAACAACCTGTGCAGCGCTGTTCCATGCTGAGGAGGATTAAGGCATCCTCTTCCACTCCTCTATAATGACATCAAGGAGCTGCTGGATGTTAGACACATGGCGCTTCTCCACCTTCCACTTGAACATGCCCCACAAGTGCTCAATAGGGTTTCAGTCTGGAGACATACTTCATCTCATTCACTTTCAGCAAGGCAGTTGTCATCTTAGATGTGTGTTTGAGGTAGTTATTATGTAGGAAAACTGCCGTACGTCCCAGTTTCTGAAGGAAAGGCATCATGTTCTGCTTCAGAATGTCACAGTACATGTTGGAATCCATGCTTCCCTCAATGAACCGCAGCTCCCCAGTGAGTCACCACACATGCTGGACACTCTCTGAGCCAAACACGTTTATCTTGATCTCATCAGACCACAGGACATGGTTCCAGTAATTCATGCTCTTGGAGAGGTTGTCTTTGCAAACTGTGACTGTTTGCAAACTTTCTTGTGAGACAGCTTCAGAAGAGCCTTTCCTTTTGGGACAACAGCCATGCGAACCAACTTGTTGCAGTGTGCGGCATACGGTCTGAACATTGAAAAGCGGATCTTCCACTTCTGCAACCTCTAAAGCAACGCTGCAGTACTCAATCATCTGCAACTCAGTTTCAGGGTGGTACCGATCTTATAGCCTCGGCCATCTTTGTGGAGAGCAACAATTCAAATTCTCAAATCCTCAGAGTTTTACCATAAGGTGCAATGTGAAATATCCAGTGGTCAGAATGAGAGAATTGTACTCAATGCACTAAAATTTAATTGTTCTAATACAAGATACAAATTTGTGTATGGTCCTCTCAAGCAGACAAAAACATGAACATAATGAATGGGACATGTGACATACTAAAAACAAAAATGGTATGAATGTGCTGAAATGTAAGGGGTGTACTCACTTTTGTGAGATATATGTATATGCTTTCTGAACATCCCATTCCATATTTAATCCCTTTTCCTGTTATATTATTCTCGACTGTTCTGGTAGGGCAATTTACTTGATTTTGGAGCTTGGTTGTGTGTTGGGTTGTGTGAATTTGTGCACATTTAGGCACAAGAGCATTAATGAGGTCAGGTACTGATGTTGGGTGAGGTGGCACGGGGCTCAAATGGTGTAGCAGTTTATTTTAAGTGTTCGGTGGGGTTGAGGTGGGGGCTCTTTAAAGACCTTTTTGAATTCTTTCACTCCAACCTTTCAGACCATGTCTTTATTTGACTTATTTTATGCACAGGGCATTCTTTTGCTGGAACATGTCTGGGCCTCTTATTAAAGTGAAGGAAAATTTTGTTATGCTATAGCATACAATATTTCCTAGAGGAAATATGGGTATAATTGTCATGCATTGCTTAATACATGCAAATATTTTCTGGATCAATTGATAATGTGTTGGAGGGGAGGTGCTTTGAGACAATGTTCATTTTTAAAGCTAAAATATTTCAGATCAAAATTCTGCCTGAGACTGGACCAGAACATGCTGGGAGAGGAAATCGCTCACAGATATCACTTCTTTTTGGGGATATTTTCAGCAACTTGGCACTGGTGAAGTGTGATTTGTGGAGAATCTTGGAATGCATTAGGAACTGTTTACAGCAGAAGAAGAATGGACTCTAGCTTGAAGCTGATCTATTGTTCTACTGAAATAGTAGAATTCATGTCATGTTCCCAAGACTCACAGGAAATAAGTGGTTGTGGAATTAATTAGATAATAACTCATTGATATAAACCACTTTTTGATAGATGTTAGAGTAAGAAATTCATTGAATCATTGGTTAGGAAAGTAGGGAAAAAGATTTTGTACAAAATCTCTGATATTAAAGCCAAGAAAGAAGTAGCTGTTTAGTAGCAGTCATTATACAAACCATTAATTGTAGTCATTCAAATACAAAATGCAGACTCCAAGAATGAGGAACCATAAGCGTTATTTAAAAAAGGCATGTGGATTAAAGCTTGTAGGTGTGTACCGTTATCTAAATTTTTGCCAAATGTTCATAGTGTTTATGATAAGAGAAATAGATGAAGATTTAAAAGTAGAAGCTAGGATCAGATAATGACATGCAACTAACTTTTGCATGGAGGAGGTCTTTATATAGACCCAGGGTTCATAGAAAGTTTGTGGGACATAAGAGATTTAGAAAAAAGAAAACGCAGATAAAGATGATCCACAACATTCGTGTCCCTCAAACAGAACCACCTTAAACACCATCATCCTCTCACACCCCTGTAAAAACCTTCACTGGGCTGAATTCCAACAAACCGTCATAGTCTCCTGGACTTTCTGGCCGAATTCCCCTGGATGGAAATCCACACCTCCTCCATTCATACTCCCGCTACACCAGTGACTGCATAACTAAGCACTAACATGTTAGTAAAGTATGCCAATGACACAGTGGTTGTATGCCTCATCACTAACAACAAGGCCTATTTTGGACATCCTCTCCATGAATGTATGTAAGACAGAGAACAGAGAAGATGTAAGCAGACTGTCTCAGACCTACAGTCAAACATGGAGGTAAAAGCTTAATGAGTTGGGGTTGATTTAGAGCTGGAAAGTGTGGAGACTTGATGACCAGATGAAATAAAAACTAAACCAATATGGCTACCATTAATTTTTTCATTTTCTCCCTCTTATCCGTAATTTGGGTCGCAGGGGCAGCAGTCTAAGCAGGCATACCCCGCCTTCGACTGTTGCCCAATCCTCACAGCACCGTCCCTTACGGTCCCTCCTGCAGGTGGTGAGCCTACAGGAAGGCGGCCCCACGTCACTCCGACGTCACGGACCTTGATATTTCCCTCGTAAGGGACCCCCGGAGCATAGAGTGTTAAGGGCCTTACTCAAGGGCCCAAGAGTCAATATGGCTACCATTCAATTCAATTTCATTTATCTCATAGAGTGGTGGCTCCAGTGGTTAAGGCGCTGGATTACTGATCGGAAGGTCGGGGGTTCAAGCCCTGGTATTGCCAAGCTGCCACTCTTGGGCCCTTGAGCAAGGCCCTTAACCCTCTGTGTGCTCCAGGGGCGCCGTATCATGGCCGACCCTGCGCTCTGACCCCAGCTTCCAAGCAAGCTGGGATATGCGAAGAACAACATTTCACTGTGCTGTAATGTATATGTGACAAATAAAGGCTATTCTATTCTGGCTATTCCATTATTATTTTTATTTGTAAAGCATTTTTAACAATGGATATTGTCTCAAAGCAGCTTTACAGAGGTTAAGCAGTTATAGAAAATGTATAAATTTGTTCCTTATCTCTGACCTCAACCCTATGTTGGGATAAATTGGAACTGTACTAATGTCCTTGTGGCTGAATGAGCACAAATCTCCTAAACCACTATCCAAAATCTAGTGGTTCAAGATCTTCCCAGAAGAGTGAAGTTAATAGAGCAGTATGAAACAAAATGTGAAACGGGGTGCACGCTTAGGTGTCCACAAACTTACTATGTTTATTTTTTTTTTTTTGTTACTATATTTTGTTTTATGTGTATATGCTCTGTTTGATGTTTATTTGGTTATCGGCCTTACAGTGTAACAACCTTGAACCAATATTAGATTAAAAAAAAATAACCATCTCTTTAAATTCTGTGGGAAAAAAAAATGGCCTCTATATTTGTTTAAAAATGTATTTAATCATCATTAGTATCTGCTTTATTCTGGTCAGGGTTATGCTAAATAAGGCATGGGACATGAATACATCATGGATGGGTTGTAAGTCCATGGCAAAGCACCACACACATTTACACCTAGAGGCAATTTATCATGGCCAGTCAACCTACCAGCATGTTTTGGCAGGTGGAAGAGAACCAGAGAAGCCACACAGGCAAAAATGCTAGCTGCAGCACCACACTGCTGCTCCTTTTACCTGTTTCTGTGTTCATTTAGATGTATGTTTGCACTCATCTTGTTGAAATATCCACCTATCGTTGAGTGTTAACCTCTCTGCCATCTGGGTCTTATCTGAACACACTCTACAATTCTTCTAATGAGGCTTAGGAAGGTTCAGGGGCTGTTTACTGTGGATTGCCCACAGGAAGGGATACTTTCCTCAACCTTTCTAAATGACTTGTATTAAAAGATTTATAAACTTACAGCCTCAACTATCTACTCTGCACATTTTTTATGGCATTGGTTATGTGCAATGTGAAACAAAGCTTGTTTTTCAAATTTTTTTATTTCCCTTTAAAAAAATGAGTGATGAGATGAAAGAAAATGAACTGCTCTCATTGCTTCTGTGTCTCATGGAAACAGGTGTTGTATTCCTTTGCTGACCCAGATCCATTATTCTGACACACAAATGTATAAAACTATAACTGCAGTTAAGGATCAACCCCCCTGCAGTGTGCACCTGAAAATCAGTGTTTCTTGATCATCATACACAATATTTCCCACAGTCAGGGGGCTGTTTAATAGTCTGGACAAAGCTCTTATAACCCCACATTTAATGCATATTGTAAGATATGGCCTGGTTTTAGGCCTGGCTGCTCATAGATCTAAAGGCTTGTCTGTACTTACTGAGTAGATTTTATTGACTGAAGAAGCTACTAAAGATATTGATTTCTTGAAGTAAAAGCTTTGAAAGTGGCTACATCATGGAAATATAAAAGAATGTACAAAATAGAAGCTATATTCCTTTTTAAGTAAGCATTTATAGGTGTTGTTTGTGTGCACCTTACATAATAAACTGTAAATAATTATGTATTAGTGAAATGGTATGAAATAATAATCTTTTCATAATGACACATGACAATGTGACCATTAACTGAAGCTCTTGACCTGATCCTTTTAAGATTAAAATGAAAAACATCTGGAAATAAACAGATTGGTCTTATATTCGTTATATAATTATATCATAAGAAATAGATACATCCTCCTTTATTTAAGATATTTTGCTAAAACCTCAACTTTTTACAATAATAATGTGTTTGTCTTTTGAGTGATATTCAAAATGATGGCTGGTCTTTACTCTTGAGATCTATTCAATCATTTGACTCTGCTCTCTGGCCGGTCTGACTCAGAATAAATCAGCAGCATTACATGCAAGCTGGAGTGTATAATCTCCAACATTTACATATGCATGCTAAGCCCTCTTGTTTGCCTGCCTGACACAGACAAATCCCTCAGCTGATCTGTTTTAGATAACCTACGACATATCAGTAATTTCGTGAATTTAACATAACGATTGTCATATGAGGTTATGTTATATCTATAGTGAACTTATTACAGGTTCATGAAAATAACAAGTTTTATGATTATATTTTAAATTACAATATGTATCTGGGAGTCTGAGGTGTACCTGCCTATACTAAAGTCTTATGTATCCACTGGAAACTGATCCACACGTGACCCACACTGCCGTTCATCTATTTTCATAATTGTCATCTGTAGGTGGGCCAATTTGACCTCCATTAATAGTCACCACAGGACATTCCTGTGATGCCCAGGCTTTCACAAAGACTGCAATTTAGATTTTTTTTTGTCATATTAAAAAGCATTTGAAGCAACCGGTTTTCTCCGAATCACTTCCTCAGATAAATGACGAAGGGAAATACCCGAAATAGTAATGACAGATTTCAATAACACAAAGGCTTTGTGTGGTTAAATTCATGCTGACTGAACAGAATTGTAAAAGTGAGAAGTTTTTTTTTTCCAGCAAAAAATATTTTTTATAGTGTAGTTAAATTAGAATGAAAATGTTATTGTGTATAATACTACTAGCAGCTTAAATGTCTTTTAATGTGGACACGTTTCAAAATGTGGTGGTATGCACATCATTGCACCTGGTCTTAACCTAGTTATGACCCCTGATCTTTGTTCTCACCCATGTGGTTTTATTATCCCAGTCAATTTATATTCTGCTTTGTTTGTTCTCTTTTTTTGTGTGTAAAAGTTATATAGTACCTCAGAGCTGCGTGACCTTGTTTTTCTATTTGCTTTCTGTTCAGATACCTATTCCAGTTGTTTTCCAGACCCAGTTTGACCCAGTTTGCTACTCAGACCATGGATTATGGATTTGCCTTAAATTGCCCAGCCTGCCTGTACTCCTCTTCTTCTATAAACTATGTAAGTGTTGGTTCATAACAGCTCCAGAGTTCTTGAGATACTGTCTATGTAGAGGCTCACACAAGAATGTGAAGTTGTAGGTATGGTACCCTATGATGCAGTGGCAAGCTGTCAGGGCCAGCAAGGCCTGCTCTGTTGGCCATAAAACAATCACAGACTTACATTTTAAAATCTATATTTAATTAATATGTAATAAATTATTACTAATAGTCGATTCTCTTCATTTCATAGCCTTTCATTCAGTTGAGCTGCTTCCAGTGGTGTATGTTTATTTTAGAGTTTCTATCCAATCATAGTTCAGCTTTTTTTTTTATCACTTTTTGCCAGGGTCAAAGAAATCTGCTTTGAGGCCTTCAGAAGCAAAAGAGGTCACCTGTAGCTTCAAATAGAGGACAAAGCATTAACCAATCAGATTTCAAGTTGGCAACACCAGGGCCATCTAGCAGGCCCAATACAACGATGCACAATAGACATTTTCATGTCCTCGGATTGGATGGTCAGAGAGCACAGTAGTTAGTAAATTGCTTGAGCTAAAATATATTCATGCAGACTTAACATGCGACCTATAACTAAGCATTTGAAGGTTAAGGGCCTTGCTCAAGGGCCCAGCAGTGACAGATTGGAGATGCTGGGATTTGAAATTTTGACCTGCTGAGCCCAATGCCTTAACCACCATTCTACCACCTCCTTAATAGCTGTTTTTTTCTGTCTGACAGAGGAGAAGAAATTTATTTGGTTACAGATATACTCACAAGGCCAATCTGCAAGGTGTGAAATGCAAGGCCCCTGCACAAAATGTCTTGGTGTGAAATGCACAAGGCCCACCACAGCTATGGTGACATGAGAGTGTGCATTTCTGCCTCATGTCCAGAGACTCCATATTCACAATAGCCCTAAATAAGATCAAGCAGCTACTGAACAGAAATGGACAAATGAAAAAGTTAATAAATGTATGAATCAATTAAGTTGATACAGCATCCATTATGTTCTTTTTAATGCAAGCCTAAGCAGGAGCATTTTCTTACAACAGTAGTCATGTCCTGCCAACAACTTTTTTTACTACTGGTAAACACTGGCCAATTTAAAACTTTGCTTCTTTTCTTATCTATTTTGTCTGTTCATTCACAATACAACAGCCCTTATTACCACAAAACCACAACCTTTATTTTATTCCAACTTCCAAAAGCGGAACAGTCAGAAAACACCATTATCGTATTGACGTGAACAAGGAAAAACTGCCTTTTGACAGCTGCTGATGAATAACTGCCATGCAATCACAATTCTAACAATCACAATTCTATTACAATAGTGCTTTCTGTATTGGGTATGTTATTTTCAGGTTGCATTGCTTTGTATATCACAAAATTGATGGATGTGCAGGAATGCACCGTTTATGTTCATATGGCCAAAACAAAATGATACATCCAGTGTACATATCTAGCAACTTTCAACAAAGTGCTGTAAATTTAATAAGATGCTATACATTTACATAATCACAATTGTGCCAGCATTGGAACATAATGAGGAAACAAAGAGAAAAAAATCTGCCATTGCTGTTCTATTGCTACAGTTCCATTTAATATACTTCAAGAACATTGAATGTACAAAAACAACAGCAAAAAAAGATCCAGGTCATTTTGACTACAGCTTTAAACTATATTTGTTCTGCTTATCAACTGCAAAGGTCAAAAATGTCGAATGACTTTTTTTGTCATTAATTTTTAATGTACTCGGATAAATTGAGTCAGTGTGGATATAACAAGAGTGCTGAAATTCAGTGATATACTGGAAATATTTCTCTCTGGAGTGGAAAATAAAAACCAGTCTAGAAATAAAAATAGCACATCAATCAAACGTCTAGTAATATGTGTCCGTTAGAGCTCAGCTATTCAAATGTGCTGGACAATCATCTACAATCTCACACCTGGGGCAAAAAGGTCTTATACACACACCTATTTCTGAAAATACACTCACTGTCCACTTTATTATGAACGCCTGTATAATCATACATAAGATCATGCAGATACTGGTTAAAAAAGGTTTTGTTGATATTTACAACAAACAAGAACGAAGTGAAGGTGACTATGAAAATGTGACATGGTTACTGGTGCCCGGTGGTCTGGTTTGAGTATTTCTGAAATTGCTGATCTCTTAGAAATATCACACACAGCAGTCTCTGATGTCTAATAGGATGGTGCAAAACACAAAAAACATCCTGTGTGTGAATATCAGCAGGCAGAGACACTGTTGATGAGAGAGATCAGAAGAGTGAACGGATGACAGGAAGGCTATAGTAAATTAAATAATTACATCACACAAACTAGAAGTGGATGGGCTACAACTGCAGAAGACATCAGGTTTCACTCCTGTCAGTAGGGTGTTTGCAGAACTGAGATCATGTGGATTGTGCTCTATCATCATGCACAAGTTGGCAAATGGTTTCGACATTTCAACATAGATGGAAAATGTCAAAACACCTCGAACGACTCATTGCAGCTTCGCCGTATGTCAAGTGTCAAAATGTCATGTCAAATGTCTCGCTGTCCATGATGAAACAGCAGATGTGGTAACGCACATCATTAGAATAGCACCATTAGTCTCTAGATTTTCTGATACCACCTTGTAAAATCTGAGGCCATCATGGGCATGGATTCCCAACTAGAGAGCTGAAGCCTGGCAAAAGGTCAGATGCATGATAGCATTCGATTTGGTTGTTGTAGCCCCTCCACCTTAAGGTTTGGTGTATTGTGTGTTCTAGACTTTCTACTCACCAAGGTTGCAAAGAGTGACTAAGTTCCTACACTATATGGACAAAAGTATTGGGGCACCTGACTATTCCAGCAGTTTGAAGCACACAACTGTATAGCAGAAGTATTCTATTTTCTGTTCACTTGAACTAGGAGACTCAAACCTGTTCCCGAATGGTGATGCCCTTTTGCACAAAGCGAGCTTCATGAAGATATGTTTTACATGAGGTGGAGTGAAAATTCTTGAGTGGTTTGCTCTGACCTCAAGCCGACTGAACACCTATGAGATAAGTTGTAAAGCTGATTGCACCCCAGGTCTCGACACCTTACATAGTTCTCGAGATTACTATAGAGGCATCTCCACAAGCATACTCCAGAATTTAATGGAACATCTTCCCAGAAGAATGGAGGTTGTTAGCACAGCATATGGGAAGTAAATGGGGAAAAAGGAAGTTCAAAAAGCAAATACAAATCTTATCGTAAGATGTCCACAAACATTTGCCCATATAATGTATATCCTTCATGGCAGCTTAAACAAATCTGCATATTTTCCTTTAACCTCTTTCATTAACAAGGTGTTTTAATCCACAAAACCTTTAAGAACTAAATGTTTTTTTATGTTTTGTTTTATGTACCAGCAGTTTCTGAAATCTTTAAACCAGACAATCTGATACCAACAACGGTGAGTCAGGGATCCTATTTCACCCATTTGAATATTTGATGTTAACATTACCTGAATTGCTTGACCTGTATCTGCATGATTGTTTTGCATTGTGCTGCTCATACAAGTGGTTTATTTGACAACTGCAAAAATGAGCAACTGCACTAGAGTTTCTATTAATGTAGATTGAGTATATGTACACCATATTTTTTTTTTGCAACAAATTTGCATCAGGGCATCTGCATAAAAGTTAATCATGTGATGTGTATATCAGCTTTCAAATTTTAGTTTTATAGAATATCCATGTGGGTTTAAAACAAGAGGAATGTTAGGATTTGTACTCTTCTGGTCAGTGACCACAAACATTAACCGCTAGTTGTCCTTTTTAAGAGCTGTAGTTAAATTCTTCATCTTCCCCGAATCTGTATTCTTATTATTTACTTTTTTAATACTTTGTGAACAGCATTATCCATGCATTTATATACAACATAACAGTAATATAACCAATATTATTCTGTTTGCCATTTCTAATCCACCTGAGGACAAAATATTAAATTGGTATTTCAACCTTTTATTTTTTTATCTCTGGCGAAATCATATTTGCCTTCACACTAAATTCACAAACAACAGCTTACACTGGAGAATCAGCAACCTAGTTTTCACCTTTTGACACATTGGAGAGGTGTTAACGGATTCATAGCCAAATCCTCTTGGTGATCGAGACTCTGCACATCAATGCCTTCTGTTTGCAATCTCCCCTGAGCCATGTCTATAGCGAGTTTAAATAATCAGAAAGCAGAAACTTGTTTGCTTCTTGTCCCACCTGGTAAAGCAATCTTATATAAAATTCAGGTATAACCTTTGAAGCTCTTTTAGGGGTTTGCTGATGGTCAGAAAAATTATATTTCTGCATTGTTTTGTCTTTTCTCAACTAGTAACTTTAACAGTAGTAGGAGTAATTCGCTGCTGCAGTGATTGTGGGTTTTGGTTATTGCACCATGAATTTCTTCACATTACTACACCCCTAAATACTAGATGGTAAGATTTACAGATTTTTATCAGTGCATCTGCATAAAAGTTAACAACGTGATGTATTGATTTTTTTTTTTTAAGTGTGCATCGTTAAAAAAAACAATTTATTAAAATATAATTATTAGTAAATGCACTATACTTTTTTTTTTACTATAACTTGACTTAGATATACTTTATTGATCCAAACAGTAGTAGAGAAGAAAATAACCAAACAAAAAACAATGTAATAAAATAATTGCAACTTAAATAAATAAATGCAATATTACAGATGATGCAACATAAAAGACAGAGTGCAAACTGGCAATTTAAAAAGAAAAAGAAGAGAAAGAAATGAAATGTACAAAGTGTATGTATATGTGTGTAAAGTGACAGTGAATAATGGAATATGTATATAAGTTACTATTATCATCTATTACATAGACGTGAGTCATTGTACAGTGCAATTGCATACGGTGGGAATGATTTTCTAAACCGTGCTTTGTGAAAGAGAAGCTGAATTATTTATAACGTGACCAATAATTTGTGACCAATATTTTATATTTAAATGAAAGCGAACTGTCTGTACAATTATGAATTGCAGAGCATCATCTTTTTCTCATTGTATTGCTACGAATAATGTGTTTAATCAAATCGAAATCAGATCGCACTGGTTATAATATGGGTGAATCCTATTGCATGCTTCGGTAGCTGCTACATATGTATCTTTAATGTATAGTATCGTTGGCTATTCATCGAGATGTGAATCACTGTTCCTGCCCCTCTCCCCCCCGTGGATCTTCCCACTTCATCCAGGCCTGCCTGGATTGGATGTCAACAGTCTCCTACACTGATGTCAACAGTCTCCTACACTGACTCAGAAATACACTTCGCTTTTGATCATCATCACTGCACCCCGCAACATTGTATACCCGCCACAAATGGACATTCGGTGTAACCCAGATGAGGATGGGTTCCCTCTTGAGTCTGGTTCCTCTCAAGGTTTCTTCCTTATGCCATCTCGGGGAGTTTTTCCTTGCCACAGTCGCCAGTCGCCACCGGCTTGCTCATCAGGGACAAACTTACTCATAAAGAACATATTAATTTTTAATCACCGCATTATCTGTGTAAAGCTGCTTTGAGACAATGTTCATTGTTAAAAGCGCTATACAAATAAAAATGAATTGAATTGAATTGAATTGAATCGCTTCAGTTATGGAGAGGCACATCCCTACTAAAACACTTGTAACAGCCAGAAGTGCATAGCCCTAGCTTAGCCTACATATTCACCATATGAAAAGAAAAGGTAGAAATAAAGAATGAAACATTCATGCTGCAGCCAATGATGCATAAGCGAACCCTCCAAAGAATAAACAAGAAAGAATGAGAGATCCGCTGAAGATTGAAATGAAATCAATGCCGAAAGCTCTCTTCTAGTTTTAATTTGTTTCCCCGAGCTTGATTCAAGTACCTCTGTGAACAACAATATAATGATTGAATATTAACTGGCATTAAGAATACTTTATCAGACCTCAGAGGAGAAGGGATGAGCTTATATCTAAGGGAATAAATAGGACATTTAACCTTTAGAAAATATATTAAAAGATTCAATGCAGTTGGCCATTACCTACCCTCATTCCCAACAATCACAAGCATGATACTGAATTGTCTACACTGAAGAGGGTTTTTGGCAGAAATGATGGGATTGCCAGTCAATATTTTTACCTTGATAAATTAGGTAACAATGTCAGGATGAAAGCCCAGCCTGTGAAATAAACCTCAGTACAGCCTGTAATATCTCAGGCATGAATTAGGCCCAACATTACCTTGCTATTAAAATTCAATTATTCTTTTGTACTATCTGTTGGCTACAGACTTACTTTGGGCATGCTGTAATTAATTATCTTGCAGAAGACTTCCAAAACAAATGCTGTGCATTTATAATGTGTGCTAATTAAGCAATTACTCTTACATGAACTCTATACTCACACTTTACTCCATTCTTCTTTGATTAAGCTTTAATAGCTGGCATCAGCATTCTGTTATGGTACTCATAAATATCACAAGAGAACACAGGTCTCTAGTTCAAGTCTTTAATTAATACTTATAGTATAGTTAAGAGTTAATTTATGATATTTACCAACAACTTTTACAATTACAATTACTAAATTATAGTTTATTTTGGCAATAACGGTAAAACTGTGGTCATTGAACACTTATATGTGTACATGCCCCAAGGCACATTTCTCACACCACAGGGGCCTGGAAGCCACGCCAATTAAACATGGGTCTATTTCTGGCCTTGTAAAGTTTATTGTGTTTATACTAATAAAATTGGATTAATGTGTCAGCTTAATAAATGATGCAATTTATCTGGAAAAAAAAAAATCAGTGATGCATTAAAGTAGAAAATATATTCAAACGTGGCATGGCTCTGACCACAAACAATAACAAAAGCTGATGAAAAAAAGCAGTTGCTACCTGATGGATGTTGCATGTGGTAAAAAAAACAGCTTAATAAAAGCACCTCAGTTACTGATGCTCACATTCTGACAAGTCTTATCAAGTTGCTAAAATATGAATTATTAAAAGGCCATATTGAGCTTAATTCTTCAGAATAATTCATGCATGGTGTTCGTTTAGATGTGAAGCTGAGTCATGCCATCATCTGTCAGTCCGTCGGACTACACAGACTGGCACTCACAGCAATGTGGCTTGAGTATTGAGTCAAATGAAGCTGGCAGGCATTGCCTACAACTCAATGCTGCACATACACACTGACTGGCTTAATGCAGTTACTGAAAATAGCATATATGCTACACAATATTAAGTGTTATTTACTTTTATTTACTTTAAGACTATCTACTCCTATAAATGTTTTAAATGTATACCCATACTCTCAAATTTGGGTTGTTTGCCACTGAGATGTTTAACACATCCACATATTTACCTACTATATCACAAACTGAAAGCTGAAAAGTTAATCTAAAACTTCCCATATTTATCTTTTGATCTCAATTCCGAATTACTTAAGTGTAGAGCAAAAACTAATAAATTGATGTTCCAAGTTTCAGAAGGTACTGTACATGTTGAATCCAAGAATAAGAAGCCAGAAACCTTTACTCCAGACATATCAAAATATTAGATTTTAACTGGGATATTTTTCTTGGGATATTTACATACTAACTTTTAAATATATTGATTTGAAACACAGTTATTTAGACATAATTTCTAATGAGAGCCTGAAGAATTGCTTAATACTCTTGCACTACATTTACGTACCTGCAGGGGGCAATTTAACTACATCCAACCACATCCTGAAAGTTGAAGGCAAAAAAGAAAAAAAAAAAAGAAAAACCGTAATTGATTTAAAAAAAAAAAAAAAAAAAAAAAAAAGAAAGAAAAAACTCCCCCACCCCTCCACAGAACCCATGTGACCAGGGCACCCTGCCAGTATCTTTATTGCTCTGTCTTAAATAGGACCTCCATTAAGTGGCTAAATCAGCTAAAAAAAAAAAAAGTTATAAATTCTGGCGTTCATTTTAGGACAAGAATCCGTTCTGGTCATTATGATTAAATTAGTGAAAGGCCAGACCTCTGTGACAGGTCTGTGATCCTCACCCTTCAGGTGGTGTGCTACAGCTTCTCTTTAACCCTGATTAATATGCTGTTGCTCCTCTGGGTGGCTTAATTGCATTTCTGTTGATGCCATGATTTAGGCTGGTTTAGGCTGCTTTTTTTTTTTTTTTTTTTTTTTTAGACCAGCAAAAAACAATGTAATTTATTCATATGGATGCCTTGTAGTGCATAATAACATGTTTCACATTCAGGTACTCTTTTTTAGCTGATTAAACTTCTGACAGCACAGTATTTTCAAGCAGATAGATTATTTAGATTCTCATGCATAGTCAGTGTATAAAGCATGTCTAAACTTGAGCAGTCATGATTTTTGCAGCATTTTCTATTGAATGAAATAATTCATCCTTTTTTATTCTTTTATTCTGGAGATTATATTTTTTTCTGAAGCAGAATTATGCCTTATAAATTTTCATATATCTAGATTGATTTCCAACGACAAAACATAATTATTTTAAAACAAACAAACAAAAATATGAGTTAGGCAGAAAAACTGTCTAAAATCATAAAAGAAATTTCATAAGCATAAAAGCAAAAGGAGATAAAAAGATGTGATTAAGATAAGCAATATGGATAGGGCAAAATGATTGAAATAAACCTATTGAATAATTGCTGTTAAAAAACTTGGTTAAACAACTGGTTGCCTCCAGCATTTGATTAGTTTTGAAAGAGTCCATAAAAGCCTCTAATTGCAGTGTAGACAAGACAGACCCTTGACAGAGTTTGAGTCTCACCGTTTTTGAATTAATGCCAAGAACGCCTCTCACTGCCTACTTCATACAAAGCTCTCACATCCCCCAGGTTATAGACGTTTGAACAATATATAATCCATACCATCGTGTCTCACACTCTAACTCTGTGTACGTCTGCTTTTCCCTGCCAGAGAATTTAAATTCCACATGCAACACCAATTCATGTTATCTTTGCATATATGACTTGCAATAGGACATATCGCAGCTGAATGATGCAGCATGACTAACAAAATGTACGTTCATCTGTCAGGTAGCATGAATGCCAAGAACACCCACGAATAATTCTTGAGCAACATCTGTGCCGGCACTGACATTTCTGTGAAGTGCTTGAGTGCTTGCTTGAATATTGCACTTGCAAATCAGTAACCACAAATACAGCATATAAAAAAACCTTCACGCACTTCTTTTGGTCTAAATCTACAGCTACATGGAAAAAAAGACTTAAGATCCCATCCCAATTAGGCTCTTTTTACACTATAAAAATTGACCCCAACATTGAAACACTCATTTAATATTGTTTTTTAATGCAGTTATTATTTATTGAGCAGACCAGGTACTACATTGTATTTGTGTGCCAGATCATTTTCAGCACAACAGTTACTGTAGATACTTCCACATGTACAAATTTATTAAGAACATGTTACTGCAGGCTCATAAACAGTCGGTAAACTCAAACATGTCAGACCAACAGTGATTGTGTGTTAGTAAACTACCACTTATTAAAGGACAGGACGATTAATACAATTCAGTCAATACATGAGTTGGGCCAAACAAGTAAGTGTGTTTAATTAAATAGTCAGTAAGTATGTAGTATACTTGTGTGTGTGATTTTATATATAATATATATATATATATGTGTGTGTGTGTGTGTGTGTGTGTGTGTGTGTGTGTGTACAGAAGCTGCCATTCATAAACTGGGAATAGTGCAACCTGCTGTATAATAAAGATGCCTCTATTTATTTTGCAGATTTCTTCAGCATGATTTATATTTGGGTTTTGCGTCCTCATTAATTCATTATGAGGAAGATCAGCAATGGCTCAGATCTACACTTTGCAATTTAGTCTGTTTCTAGTGGCAGATCAACATCCTTTCTCTGTTGACCTAGCAGTTGAGTAAGTGTAAAATAAAATAAACACACAGCTAGAGAAAAAAGATCTACTCCACAATATATATACATAATTAACATTCAGTATATCATTTATTCCAATATAAGATAAATAATTAAAATTTTCATCCTCACTACCAATATCCCTGATGCAAACTCCAGATCATTCGGACGTGTACCTACGTCCCTCATCCGTTTTCCCACTGATGAGACATGCAGGCATATAGAACGTATCCCATTTGGTCATTGGACTGTAATTTAGAGATAGAGGAGTGGGAAGCAGCAGAGCGCTCAAGCCACAAGATAATAAGACATTACTTCAAATGACCTCAGGACAAAAGGACAAGAACTTTTAACTAACAACACTATCAAACTCCTCCATACTCTTTCTAAGCACATTACCAGTGAATACAGAGCCACTGAAAAGGTAGTATTGGAACCCTGACGAAAATGGTTTTATTGTGCAGACAAGGAAATAACAAGGACCACTGCGAGTATGAGAATGAGAGTATTATAGCAGAAATGACTTAGTTTTTCTTGAAGTATCCCTAAAAAAGCAATCAGATTTTGGTTTAGCGTCAGTTGCAGACAGAGAGAAGGCGGGTTGAACCAGCAGGTAACATTTGAAGATTATCATAGATGTCCGATAAACTTCAGTCTACTTTTATGATTTTAAATTAAGCTTTTATTGTCATTCCAACCATATGCAGTACAGTGCACTGTGAAATGACACCTTATCCCAAGATCAAGGTGTTATAGGACAACATAAATTAACAAAAAGTAACACAAAACTAACCTCACTGCCGTAACAAGAAAGTGATGCACGCACAAAAACATAACGCAAAGTGAGAACTCAAATGAGGCAAAAGCTGTGAACTATTAATAGTCCCTTTTCTATTTTTTTATACATAGTTTTAATACAGGCTTATATTATAAACATTGTTCGATGATTATTTTAAATGATGCACTGCAGTCATGGAAATATAACAGTGATGTCATATACACTACATTCTTTAAAATGGACATTTTCACTTCAACTTGTACCTCATCCAGAGGCAACTCTACTTCTACAGAGTTAATCCCGAAATGCAACCAACCCTGTTGACTGTCAAGTATTATTCATACCTTTCCCCAGGTTGCTGTGACAATTAGGAGTCTCTTTATATATAGCAAGTGTGGTGAAAGCGTGCGACACTCCCAGATCTACACACGCTGCTGAGTGTGAGCAAAGGAAACATCTTGCTGAAAACATCTGTTCGTGCTGCTTTTAATTGTCTTGCACCTGAATACATAGTGCACATTCATCACCTCCAACAAGTGAAAAGGAACTCAAGGGAGCCTCTTTATGGCAGGCAGGGCACTGAGAGTATCCATCTTCTGATCATCTCTCTCTGTCTCTCTCTTTATCTCGCCTTTTTTTCTTAGTCAAAGACTGCAAGCCTCAGACAAGATAAGCTCATTACTACATCTTTCAAAAGTTTGATTTGTGATTTGTCGTTTCATGACTCCAAACTGCCTCTAGATGTGAATGAGTGTGTAAAAGTGTGCAATAAAATAGAGTCCTATCCCATGTGCATTTTTGCATACGCCTTTGTAACATTGACCAAGATAAAGTGAATGAATAAATAATAAGGAGAACACAATTATAATTGTTTATATTTTTTATACATAACATATATATATATATATATATATATATATATATATATATATATACATTTTTTATATATAAAATATAGACTGTGATGCTGAAACAACGGGAAATATCCAAGTAGCATACGTGCATAGAGACATACAGGAAGTGCCTATTGCCAGGGTCCGGGTGGCAAATGATGAAGGAGAGTGGCCTCTGATAATAGGTTTGGTCCCTGACCTAGATATACCCTTACTCATAGGTTGGGACTGGCCAGGGTTCCCTACCACCCAATGACTCACCACCCAGAGGATAGGGGGGGGGGGGGGAGAATAACTTCCTTCTGCTCAACTCGGATAAGACGGAAATAGTTTTACTAGGACCAGATGCAGCTAATCGGAAGTAAACTTTCCGATTACGTAGCATCTCTGGATGGTGTTTCTGTCTCAGTGTTTACAGCAGTCAAAACACTGTGTGTGATTGGTGTGATTATTGACCATACTCTTTCCTTTGAGGCTCACGTGAATAATATTACCAGGATCGCCTTCTTTCACCTTAGAAATATTGCTAAAATTGGAAATATGTCGTTGCTACAGAATGCAGAAAAACTAGTTCATGCTTTTGTTTCATCTAGATTAGACTACTGTAATGCTTTACTGTCTGAGTGTTCGAGTAAGTGTATAAATCAGCTTCAGTTGGTTCAGAATGCAGCAGCAAGGGTCCTCACTTGATCTAGAAAATATGACCACATCACCCCTGTTTTAATCAGTCTACTCTGGCTCCCAATTAAATCTCGCATTGATTATAAAATACTACTACTGACGTATAAAGCACTTAACGTGCGTCTCGCACCACAGTATCTGAGTGAATTTCTGTACCAATATGATACTTCACGCCTACTTAGATCAAAAAGTGCAGGATATGTGTTGGTACCTCAAATAATGAAGACTACAGCAGGGGGCAGATCTTTCTGACTCAGCTGGTGAAACAAGAAATAAAGACGCCATTACAAGCAGTAGTGTGCCAGCATCCTTACAGGGTCCCAGAAGCCCGTCACCATGTTATCTAGGAGGAAGTAAACAAAATGCTCTTGGTCCAGCCCCATAGTCATGGTGCCAAAGCCGGATGGGATTCTCAGATTATGCAATCACTCCGCAAACTCAAACAGATTTCAGAGTTTGACAGTTATCTGCTTCTCAAAATGGACAACCTGGTAGAGCACTTGGGAAGAGCTTGGTTTATCTTCATGTTAGACCTGACAAAAGGATACTGGCAAGTAGCCCTCTCCCCAGAATCAAAAGCGAAAACAGCACTGCCAGCAAACACTGGCAATATAGGGTCCTCCCGTTCGGCCTCCGTGGGGCACCAGCCACCTTCCAATGGCTAATGGACATAATCAGGCAGGAGAGCAGCAGTTCACCCTTCCTGAGTGGAGAATAGTATATTAAAGAACTCTCTCTTCTCTCTGTAGGCAGCAGCACACAACCAAAACCATGGTCCCTAAGGTGTCAAAGACTCTCCCAGTCATGGCGCCCATCTTGCTCGGAATGGCAAAAGCCCACGCACTTTAAAGCACACAACCACACGTCTTCACTTCTCCCTTTCCCTACGCACACCGTTTGCCGTAAATAAACACCACAATAATTAATAATTCTGGTTCCTGTGTTCTGACAGTTGCAAAAGTGAGTCGCTACAGTATGTTCTTTTCCTCTTTTCACAGTGTTTTATCAGGTATGGGTTTGCATTGGATTCTATCCAAGCTCAAAATATATTGATCACTGTGTAAAATATTATGAACCGATAATAAGCCATTATTTCAACAACCTTGATGCATCTGTGCATCACTGTATCTGCAAATAGATTTTGCACTTTTGCATCAGATAATATTGTGCATTGTGTATAAGTTAAATCTATCAAAGTAATGTTGAAATAAGGTTTACTGGTCAGAGTTTGCACAATCAACACCTCAACACTAACCACCCAAGCACCATATTTTTGGAACAATGGTTAATGGTTTTACCTGGCTACTGGATATTGTTATAGTCTTTGGGGGAAAAAAATAGAAAGCATCCAGTTACCACAGCTGAACTTGGTTCAGTTCTATGATAGTTTGAATCTAAATGGTCACATATTAAAAAGGTAAACCAAGTGACAGTTTCAACTTATCCTTTAAAGTTCAAATATCAAATTTATGTCTCTCCGACAAACACTGCAACATCCATCATAAATAAAACCACTTTGATTCAGATTAAAGTGAATAATGTTGCCATCTGCAGAAAAAAAAGGAATCACACCTTTTACTATTTTGTTTTTTTTATTCTGTTTGAAGAATTTCTTCAAGGCACAGTACACTATGAAATATTTCATTCAGAAGGCTTACCATAAATGTAATAATATACAGTCAGACTATACAGACATTGTCTGAAGGTGTTTCATTTCTTACTTGAATGATTAAATATGAGTATTTGTTAGATTAGATTATATTAGATCAGATTCGATTCGATTCAACTTTATTGTCATTACACATGTACAAGTACAAGGCAAAGAAATGCAGTTTGGGTCTAACCAGAGTGCAATAACAGCAAGTGCAGGATATACAGTTTTTACATGATTTACATAGTTAAATAGAATGGAACATAGACTATAAACCATAATTTAAAGTGGTATATGTACTATAAATGCAGTATACAGATGAATATACTGTATATGTACTAAGAACATAATATGCAGATTAATATATAGGTACTATGAATTGTTGAGCTGAGCAGAGAGAAACTAAACTTAAGTTTAACAGACTTTATTTTAATTCACTTAAATGTAAATCAGTCGTTTTATTTTGCTCATTAATAGTGTTAGAATAACTTAAAGCAAATATGATACACTAAAACAATATGCACATGTGTGACAAAGTTTTAAGCTGCAGTCACTTTTAATTTGGGAAGTGGTAACTCAGTTTGTTAATAATTGGAAGGTTGGAGGTTCAAGCACCAGTATTGTCGAGCTACCACTATTTAACCTCAAGGCCCTTAACACTTGCTGCCCCTGTGCCCAGACCCCAGCTTTCTAACATCAGGATTTGCAGAGGTGCTAGTCTGTGGTGGCACCAAAATTCTTTACCTTGCTAGTTTTAAATCAGCTATTCTCTATTGTTTCTAAGGATCTGTCTTAGGCCCACCGCTTTTCTCTTTATATATGCTCCCTCTGGGTGAAACTATACATAAACATAGCTTTCATATATAGAAAATATGACCACATCACCCATGTTAACCCCCTGTTAATCAGTCTACACTGGCTCCCAATTAAATCTCGCATTGATTTTAAAATACTACTACTGACTTCTGTACCAGTATGATCCTCCATGCCTACTTAGATCAAAAGGTGCAGGCTATTTGTTGGTACCTCATAAAGCCCCACAGTTATGGAACAACCTTCCAATCAGTGTTCGGGACTCAGACACAGTCTCAGTTTTCAAGTTGAGGTTGAAAACTTATTTATTCAAGCCTTTTATCAGTAGCTTTTTCTTAGGTAAAGGAGCAGATCTGGAGGGATTATGGATAAAGTGTTTGGTGAGCTGGGATATTTGTATATCTGTCGTCCCCTCACTCTCACTTTCACTCAGGTTTGTTGACGGTGGTGTGGCAGGTCGTCTCTTATCCCAGGGATCCCTCATGTCGGTGTTACCTTCTGGTTTCACGTTTAGCTATGCTGAAGACAAAGCGAGTCTTGCTGGAGTCCCAACTGCACAGTGACATTAACTTTCATACAACAATAAGGACACATAATAATCCATATCCTTCTCTTCTTATCACCCCTCTTCTCTCTCTCTCAACATGCTCCTGAGGTTCCAGTGAGCACTGTTCCTGCCCCTCTTCCCTCCGTGGATCTTCCCACTTCGTCCAGGCCTCCCTCTGTATAGTGTTCTCTTCATTTGGAGGCCACTCTGTGCAGCTGGGGATGGTTTCCCATCAACGCCTTGGGTGGTTTCATGAAATTCCGGAGTAAGAACAGGAGCTTTAAGGATTTATTTGGACTGTAGTTAATGTCAACAGTCTGCTAAATTGACTCAGGACTACAGTTTGCTTCTGATCACCATCACTGTACCCTGCAACATTGTATATCTGCAATAAATGGACATTCGGTGCAACCCAGATGAGGATGGGTTCCCTCTTGAGTCTGGTTCCTCTCAATGTTTCTTCCTTATGCCATCTCAAGGAGTTTTTCCTTGCCACAGTCGCCACCGGGTCGTTTATCAGGGACAAACTTACACTTGTAAAGAACAAATTAATTTTGTATCACCACATTATCTGTGTAAAGCAACTTTGAGACAATAATCATTGTTAAAAGCGCTATACAATAAAAAATTATTGAATTGAATTATTGTATGGTTTAGAAGCTGATTTATGATCAAATTGTGCAATTGAAGAAATTTGTCTTTATATGATATATGCTTAATATATGCTTAATATAACAGTGAAATTTTAAAATATTATAGAATACAGGTTCAAAAATCACACACCTGGTACTCATGTAGTGTGCCAAAACCTTTAACTTGCTTATTTCTCAAACCCTCTTCACACACAAACATAAGCATCCATGACAGCTTTTTAAAGGCTCAGGGGGTTAATGATCAAAAAGTCTGGGTTTTAAGCCCCTCAGTACAGACAACCTGCCACTGTTCAGCCATTAACCCTCTTCACTCCAGTGATGCTGCATCATTATAGACCCTGCACTCTGACCCTAGCTTCCAAACAAGCTGCGTATGCAAAGATTTATTTTTTTTACTACATAATAAATGTATATGTGATAAATAAAGGCTTCTACGTTTTCTTCTTTTATTGATCACCTCCTGCTTGATCATTATTGATTTTATGCTTCTGTACTGATCAATATTTTTGTCACTTACATCATTTATTGAGAACACAGAACTCATGTCCAATCAATAAAACAAAAAAAGCAACACACACACACATACACACACATAAAACCACCCAACAGAAAAGAACAATTAAGAGAACCGAATGTAAGTGCTGTTTTACAGTGATGTATATTCTTGCACATTTAATGACCAGAAATTTGTCTTGCAGGTTTGCAGCAAAACCAAACAGAAATAAAAGTGACTACCGGAGACAAGATCTTTCACTTTTTTCCTTACTAAGTAGTTGTTTTAGCGTACATTTCTGCTTATTCATCAAGATTACATCAATATTTTTCTCTTATCACCTGCATGAATATGTATAAGGCAGGTGAATGCTGTCTCCATCCATGTAGAAATCATGCTGAAGCATAGAACAGCGGTTCCCTAAAGGTTCATGCTATCTGGGCCGAGGGTAAGAGCACAAATCTCCAGCCAAGTCTCCAGTGAGCTTATTACCCAGACCCGAAGAGTGCGACCTTTTACTGAAGGACTTACATCTCTTTCTCTCCCTCTCCTCTCTCTAAATTCCATGTTCTGACTCCCTTGACATTACAGTAGATGGACAAAAAAACCCACATGACATGCCACTAAGTAATCTAAAATGATAAACATTAACAATTAACAGGCCGAGGGGGAAAAAACCTTTTGCTGAATTCTGAAACTTGCCTGACTTTCAACACATAATAATGTCCATAAACATGCCAGAACCGGGCAAAATTAAGAATAATGGAGCGAGCAGGTAGGTGGGAAAACTCAATCATTTAATGCCATCTGTCACAAGTGAAAAGCTTTCAGTGAATTGCAAATCACAATGTCCTTGAGAAGAACAAAAAAAAAAAAAGCAGTCGATTGGTGCAAAGGAAACAGTGGTGCGAGAACTACTGGGTCGAAGCGGAGGAGGGTCATTACTTATCCCTTTTTTTGTCTGAGATATGAAAACAACCACAAGTGAAAAGATGGATAGCTCAGTGTGCCAGAGGTTCAACAAAACAACATTTTGAATGGCCTGGGAGTTCAGCTTACTTAAAGCTCTCTCATCTGTGAAATGCGAGAAAATCTCTTAGAGAGAAAAAACGTAAGAAAAAAAGCCCAACGTTACTAATTGAAGCTTCTTGGAAATGAATTGTGGATTACAATGAATAAAATAATACTGTAAATAAACTCCATATTATTCGCTGATGATGCTGCATCTTTCTAACCAGATGCCACTAGTGTCAAGAAATCCTAATCATTGTGTTTATAGTTCTATTTTACTTTAGTTCTTAACATTTAAAACATAGCATTTCTGTCTTTCTTGAAATACATCAACATTTGATAGCTCATGTATCCCTACTCAGACTACAGAAACAGTTCGTCTGGTGTCTTTTGACATGGCTGACATGAACAGGTGTTATGTTTTAAAAATATGCTCTCCTCATGAGATGGTCCCCAATTCACCACTGCATATGATTCATGAAAACCAATTACCATGTATCGGAAAGTATTTTTTGTGGAAGTCTGGAAATCTGGAAGGTAAATATTAGTTAGGAGCCAGCTCTAATTTCTCCTTTATTAAGTCTGTACTCACCTTGTACACATGAACTAAGCTGAAAGCGGGAAACAGTCTCCTAAGGACTGGGCAGGAGTTCAGATTCAGATGGGAAGCTGAATCATGCCCTGCCCTCTGTTATCGATTGAACAGCTGTAACTAACCTCCCAAGAGCAGCCCTGGGGTTCAGTTCTCCTTCACTCCCACTCAGAACAAGCAGGGCTGTGCTCCAAAACATTTCTGGGATTAAGGAGACCACTTTTCACTTCGCTTGTCAAGACGTGCCTCTCAAGTCATTTCTCAAAGTGCATCAAATTGATTTAATGTCAGGGTTCACTCACAGATTTGTCCTTTACTAGTTCACAATACACTAAATGCATGTTCCATCATTTTAATTACCCGGTTTTCTACTTTTTAATGCAGACAGTTTTCTGTCTAAGACATTCCCTTCACATCCAGTGTGTATAATTAGGTACAATTTAGACCTTTTTCTATTATTTAAAAACTACTTAACTATATATATATATGCATAATCTCTTAGCACACAATGGGCCTTACTGATCAGACTTCTAGTAATAAAAATCCATAAAAGTTTTCGAAGGCAAAATGAACATTTTATTTGTACCCATGTACATGTGGATAAATAGCAATTGGTAGATTGCTTAGCAAAATCTGATTTGATGACGCACACAAAAGCCAGTAAAAGCTGAGAAAATGCCCCTTGAACTGTCTCCTAAGGTGTGCAGTAATTCTTTTTCATTAGTCAGCTACCACAGGCAAAGATTAACTTGCTCTGTTTATTTAGGGTGCCATTACCTTTGTCTAAATTGAATACATTTTTCTTTTCTCAAGCATTGGACTGCATTTGGATTGCTTTCGTTCATGGATTTAATATGAAACATCGTTTCACAAAATTGGGATTAAATATGTAGATGCAGTTAAAATGAATGTGATGAAAACAGTGTGTTTTTTGGAGTATAAAACTGCAGTAACTATATCAAGGTTCACATTAGTCTTTGTTTTTTTTAATCAAACTCAGGAGCTCTCAAAGCATATGAACTGTTTCCCCTCAAACTATTTTGAGTTTCATTTGTTCATATCCAAGTATTTATTTTGTTGTTCATTTTTTAGTGAATTTTGTATTTTGTATTGTCAGTCTACTAAAATTAATGACTCCATTAAAATGTATGACAAAACAATTATATATACTTATTGTTCTAACCTACAGGTAGTGTCTCCTAATTCTAAGAGTAGCACTATCACAAAGCAAAGCAGTTAAACAAATGTATCTAAAACCTGGTATTGTGCATCCAGCTCACCTTTGCTGATGTCCTGATACTCAAGCCACAGCTGGCGCTGCACCTGCTTATTGGGGTACCAGATGGTGCAGGACTCCTCAAAGCCGTACACTGCCTCCTGGACAAAGTGATTCCCGAACTCCTTCAGAATGGACACGAAGTCACTGCGCAGTGTAGCACCATCCAGAGAATGGATGGCTGAACTAAAGGCTGAAAAGAGGAGTAGAGTACAAGATTAGCATCTTATTTAAAGTAGTATTTAAGTATTAATGTTATTATATTATCATCTTCATAAAACAACAAAGCCATGTTGATTCAATATGAAACAGGATCATACATGTTATCAAGCTTATTTGTATATTGGGTTATTAAAAATAAATAAATATATATATATATATATATATAAAAAATACACACACACACACACACACACACACACACACACACACACACACACACACACACACACACACACACACACACACACACACAAACTAAATATTTTAAAGCACCATGAAATTCATTACTCATTGTTATGTGCAAAAAAAAAATTATCCAGGGAATAGAGGCCTAGCTAAACAAACAAAACCCTGCAGACATCCATGTGCATGTGTGTGGGTTGTGCTTTTGACCTTTGAAAATGTTTCAATATAACACCATTTTCAACATAGTAAAACACAAAAGCAGGTGGAGAAAGTTTGAGTTCTGATCCCTAAAGCATTTCTTACAGCATAGAAACTCAGGACAAATGTGTATTCATTACTTTTCTCTAGATAGTGTTCATGTCAGTGTGGTGATAAGCAAATAAAAAGCGATTGGTTTAATGCTATTAAAAAAAACCTTGAAAACCTTTACAAAAAATAAATAAATAAAAAAAACAAATAAAACAAAAACAAAAAGTATCTTGGTGCTAATCATGATCAGTGGGTCCCTATTCAAACACACTGCTCAGATAAGAATCAACAATGAATTATTTTGCTGTGAATGAGAAGATAAAACAATTAGTGTCATTTACTAAAAAAAGAGGCATGGCTATTTAAAATGATTTTTTTGTATTAACAAATGAAGCAAATGAAATTTGCTCATACTTCCGTATTAATTTGGCGTTTTTGTAAAAATGTAAAATATGCACAGGCTTAACTTCACTAACAATTCATTAGTACTCATCTGGCTTATTAAGTGTGCTCAAGGAGATTGTACGTGTCAAATGCATACTTGCCCTTCAAAAAAAAAAAAATTATAAAAAAGACAGAGGAGAAATCAACTGAGCCATGGCATTTATGCTATATGGAGCTTAATTTGTTAATTTAGAACAAAAGAAAGAAAGAAAGAAAGAAAGAAAGAAAGAAAGAAAGAAAGAAAGAAAGAAAGAAAGAAAGAAAGAAAGAAAGAAAGAAAGAAAGAAAGAAAGAAAGAAAGAAAGAAAGAAAGAAAGAAAGAAAGAAATTGTAGCATCCATGGGCTCACAGACAGACACAAATAGCACGTCATTCTTATCGAGAGAGTAAAAAAAAAAAAAAGTCATTCTTTCTGCACAGAAGGCACAAATGTGATTTCTTCGTTCCTGTCTGCCATCAGGAATCAAACCTGCGATCCTCCAATGACAATGTAAATGCTTTTGTTTTTCTGGAGCTCCTACCTCTTCTGGTCACTGTTTTAACACATGGTCCCCAGAGCTGTTCTTTGAGCACGGTGCCCCATACTAAAACGGGTCATTTTAAAAAAGACGAACAAAAATAGAGAGCTGTCCGAGATAGCTGTACCTTGAGAGAGGGTCCACTGGTTGAGCCTGACATGATACAAAATGGACCGCAGCTTCCAGTGCTGCACTAGAGGATATCCTGAAACCTCGCTGTAGTTCACCATCCCTGAAACAAAAAAAAGTGCAAAACAGTGCAAGTGACTAGAGGAAAAATAAATCAAAGCTGAGTTTGACACAAATGCATTCTCCATGCTTGTTTAGAAAGCATTCTGCTATTTTTTCAGCTAGTTGCTAAATGTTTGAGGTGATTTTTAATGCTTAGTCACACAAACTGGGACTCGTACAACTTTTTTTTCCACCACAACTCCTCCAGAAATTGAAATGGAATGCGGGAGCAGCTGTTACTCCTAACCTTGCTTGATTGGTTCAGCTCTACATGCAGGCAATTCACTGCCTCCCTGAGAATCACACCCCATTCTGTCACTACTTGAAAATCACTGCATTTGCATTTAGCCACATGAGAACATGCTTAAGCTTTAAAGTACTCGAAGTGCCTCTTGTCCTTTTTTGCCATGACTCTTCAATCAGCAGGATGAGAAAAAAAAAAAAAAAAAAACTAAAAAATAATAACACTTATAAACACCTTGAGGGACCTTTTCCCAAAATCAAGCCAAACTGTGTTTCACAACCAAACAGACTGTGTTCAGTCTAGAGCATAATGTGTTTAGAATATGTTTCGTTTAGTCTAGGATGCATTGTGTTTAGTCTAGATCATGAGTCTTCAACCGGGGGTCTGCAGCGGTGCTGCAGGGGGTCCTGTAATTAATGCTGAATCACTATATTTTTCTTGTTAAAAAAAAAAATAAACATAGGTAAAACCATCAAAGATAAAATATTGAATTGAAAAACAATCATAATTATTACATTAAAGTTCCATTAAACGTAAAGCTGATGTTCATGTTAATGTATAATTGTCCACCTGATAGTAAAAGAAAAATGTATGAAACTGCAAATCTCTTAAAATAGCAAACAGTGTGAACAACTTAAAAAATTGTGGTTTTAATTTCAAAATATGTTTATGATGCATAAATCTTTTTTGAAAGATTTAAAAATATATTCAAAAAAAGATGATGCATCTACAACAACAACATAATTCTAATCGTCTTAACATAATATAACTAGCGCAATATGATTGGATAATACTGGATAGACCACAATTTCTGATTAAATAGTATGCAGCAGGAATTCCTACAAAATGATTGACTGCCTACAGACCATTTTTTTGTGGGTAATACATTATAAATAGAAGATGCAGCATTAAAAATTTCTATAAATGAAAAACATAGATGCATGTGTCATTCATCATGCAATAGAGGAGACCCGTCACTGCTCCGCCGCAAGCAGAACCACAACTTTTCACACTCAGCCATATGTAAGTGCAGCTGAGGTGATCAATCATATCGTCTCCTGTAGCAACTGTCAGCCTCGGCATGTCACATGAGGCACCATTGCCATACATCAATTTAATCCAATGTCATGTTTACCACATCTGGAGGCATGCACGAACCATAATGCACCCTGTGCTAAGCACAACGACCTCATATTTAGGTTTATGGCATTGCAAACTGAAACTGACATCTTTGAGAAGCGAGGCAAATACTGACAGGCACAGAAAGTAGGGGAAAATTCCGCTCAACATTAAAAATGATCTTTTATTTCTCTATAGATTTCACATGCAAGCAGAAAAATGAGGGATTTGCATAAATAAGCACCAGGATAAAACTGGCTGAAAAGTATTCAAAATAAATCTGGAACATCAGCACATTGAGCAAACAGGAAAGATTTTAAATTGTGCATAATGCAATAGTTGTCCTGCCATAATCCTGGGGTTTTTCTTTTTTTGCAAATTTAGGATCTGAACATAGGAATTATGCAGAGTAAGATATTCAATATTTTTGAAATAAATAATAAATGAAACAGCTATATTGTTAATCTTTATGAGTCCAGTACTTTTATCTCAATGCTTATTTGATACACCAGTAGCCCTTAAAAAACATTTTTTTTTTGGCCCATGTTCCCCATTAATTTATAATCAAAGCAATATACAGTATAATCAGGCATTTAAGGTATTTTATGTTAAAATTGTACCAGGGTCCCCTGGTGGTCTAGTGGTTAAGATGCAGCGCTCCCACCGCTGCGACCCGGGTTCGATTCCCGGTCAGGGAACCATCCCCAGCCACTCTTAGTGCCGGTCCCAAGCCCGGATAAATTGGGGAGGGTTGCGTTAGGAAGGGCATCCAGCGTAAAACATGTGCCAAATAAAACGTGCGGAGGATCCGCTGTGGCGACCCCTAACGGGAGAAGCCGAAAAGAACGTTTTTTTTATGTTAAAATTGTACCAATGAAATGTTTTGTCCACAAAACAAATTCTACCATTCCATGTCACACTCTTTTATTAAATCCTTAAAACAGAGAACAGGAAGATAAATGTTTTAGTATGCATTTAAATGGGTTCGGTATTTTTCTGAATGTGTGTAAAAATAAGCTTTGTCAATTACTATGGGTCAGAGACATTTTATTTTTTAGTCTTTTATTTTTTTTCCCATTATATTCAAAAACATTATTTGCTTTACAATTGTTTGAGTAATTGTCATGAAAAAACACTGCCCCTGCCCCATTTGCCTCACCGTCAGAATTTATTGTATAAGAAGCATCGCTTCATTTAAGGAAAAAAAACAGTGCGGTTAAAGATTCGATTTCTACTCCAGCACCAGGAGCAGTGCCATGACTATGTAAAGCCATAGCATTATTTTTTCCTTATGTGGTTGAATGTTTCAGGATTGTGAATATATGCAGTAGATACAAATCAATATACATGACTCCTTTTGCTAAATGTTTTTATATTGGAAATAGATAGAAGCATACGGACTGCATTTCTTGTGTTCTTTTTTCCCCAGTTAGTGCTCTGACAGAGTGCACATATTTGATAAATAAGACCCTAAATGCGTGCCCGCGCAGTATGCTCACACTGAGCGCCTCTCGCTTAGATCCATCTAAAATGGAAAAGATGCATTTGCCCCCACGGAGCACCCTGGCATTTGTACAGCACATGTCACTGTTAGGATTAATAACAAGCTCCCAACACAGTACACACCCCTGATTTCTCTTCTCTCAGCTAAAATCTACAGGCCATCCTCCTTTTTTTTTACCCTTTGGGCTCTCTGCTCTTGCCTGACAGAATGATTAATACTAGCAAACTTCACCTTGCAAACACAAGTTCAGGGGCTTAAGACACAAATCTGCCAGTCAGTGGTGCCATCGTTAAAGACTGAGCTGAGCTCTGAACATCCAGCTGAGAAAAAAAGAGGCTGCTGATGGACAGGCGTGTATATATAAATACCAGCCACACACAAGCATATGCTGCAAATTTAATAGAATCCCAGATATAAAATTGATTCTGTACTTTGTACACATGCCAAACACACAACTGAAGAGCTTAAAAGTCACCGTGGCACCAAATCCACCTATTTAAAGTCTTTGCAGAGGACAGTAGAGAGTTTTTGATAGCGGTCCTCATATGGCTCATGAAAGACTATTAACAGATGTAGCCCATGTCCCATTTCACCCTTGGATAAGCTGAAGAATGGACGAGCAGGAGGAAAAAGACAGAACTGTGAAACTAGAGCCTGACTTTGTTCACTAATCGAATAGAAGAATAATGATGATGCTGTTCTGTGAGCTCATTGTCAGGAAGAAGACAAGACAGCATAAACAAAGTGGGCTGTTAATAGCATACGCAATGTGGTTTGACAATACAGTGACATACATAGCGCTATTGATTTAGCTTTTCATTTTCTTAAGAATAACAGACAACAGATCGGGATGTTACAGAGTGTTGTTTATTTATTAATAAACAAAATGTCACTAAATTTAGACACTTTTCAACCTTTGATAGTAACATTTAATGTTATTAAATGTGCACAAGTTTTCTGTTATCAGTTAGGTTGCAGCAAGTAACATTACTAAACTACAAAAAATATTCAGATTGTCATGTTATAGACAACCGGGAACATTGAGATTTTAACATTATGAGTAAATAAATAACACTGACTATCTCTTCATCATGGCACCTGTTAGAGGGTGGGATATATTAGGCAGCAAGTGAACATTTTGTCCTCAAAGTTGATGTGTTAAAAGCAGGAAAAATGGGCAAGCGTAAGGATTTGAGTGTTTGACAAGGGGGATGTGGGATGTTCCCGGTCTGCAGTGGTAAGTATCTATCAAAAGTGCTCGTTGATGCACGTGGGGAGCTAAGGCTGGTCCGTGTGGTCTGATCCAACAGACAAGCTTCTGTAGCTCAAATTGCAGAAGAAGTTCATGCTGTAGATGCTCGATGGGTCAGGACATTTTGTCAGCAAAAGGGGGACCAACACAATATTAGGCAGGTGGTCATAATCGGTGTATAATGCCTGACCGGTGTATGTTATTGTCAGAACTGTTACTACTGTACTTTTATACGAAATCAATCCATACCATCTGATTTGAGAATGCAACTGTGCTTTTTATTATTTTTTTTATTAAAGCATCACTAATATATTATTTTTAAGAATGTCCTAGATTTTTTCATCTGTGTGTTACAGTGAGTGTCATTATGCATTACACTGTAGTATAGGCACATTAATGAAATAAGTTGACTTAATGCATTAGAAAGTAACACCACCATCAAGCTTTAAAAGGCTGGGTCACTTTTATTTTACTTGGCAAAAAAAAAAAAAAAAAAGAATTTGTTCGCTAAATACTTTCAAACTTATACCATATTGCCCTTTGAATCTCCTTGGACAGTGGCAAAAAATGGAAAGATTTTAATCCAGGAAAGGGCAAAATCTAACATTTTGTAAATTAACATACAAAACGTATCCGGGAAATAGAAAGTCAGCACACATCTCCACATCTCTTCTTTGTGCACACACAGTTATAGAGGAGACACTGTTAAAGTCCAAGGTGACACACTTTTTCATGTGGACAGAGCGTGTCAGTGTCTCAAGGCATCTCAGCAGACTCGGAGCTTAGAGCCTGGCTGGTCACTGGGCCATATGCTGGCATTTTAATTGAGAGGGAGTTTGGGATAGGGGCTTTGTGCCAAAAGTATGAATCACCGCCAGTCACAACCACATCAGTGTTCAACCTCAGTTTGGCTTCTCACCAAGAGACAAGAGACAAGAGTGGATTTCTGACATCCATAAGCAGGAAATGAGCTGAACTGATCTAATAGCATTTTTTAAAAGCTCCCAGAGTTGTTCTCTTCTGGTTGTGGTCAAATAAGGTGTAGGATCGGTTTTGTTTCGTTTTGTTCTGTGTAGCCAAACCTGATTGTAGAATTCTGAACAATTACATTATTCAACAATTTTATCCTTGCCATATCTGAACAATTAAATTTACATTTGGTTGAAGTGTGAGTAAATTTGAGCTTTAGAGTTTTTACATAACTTCAGTACACATCAGGTATTTAAATTCATTTTGGAAGTCAGATTTTTGTCTTGTCTAATCTTAAAGTTAATAAACTTAATTAAAATTCACTTAAAGTTAATAAAATGTTTAAATAAATTTCAATGAAACCTAAATTCCATTTTTATATGACCTAGTGGTTAAATCAGGTATAATCAGAGTTCATATACTGTATAATGTACTTTAGGGGTGACCCCGAATATGCAAAGATTCCATGCTTCGATAGGAGGAGCCTGATTAGACTGCCAATCTCACAGTCGAATCTTCGCAGAGGTGTTATGAAATGAAAATTATGCCATTTTGTGTAAATGGCTGTGCTCAAAAGAAAGAAGCTTATAATCAATATTTTAAATATGTGTATGAATAAATTAACCTCCCCCAGGGATTTAATATTTATAAATATTATATATAAATATTTATTCTGTTCTAATTGAATTCTGTAAATTAATTTTGATCTTTTTCGGTGCATCAATGTTGCGCTGTACTTACAGCATTGCTCGCATTTAATTTGATTTGTCGACAAGTGAAATGCAAATGCAGGTTGGTCTTTCTGCATTAAAAATTTTTAGGTTTATTTATCCAAAATGACATTTTCTTCTATTTAGTTTTTTGATGTTCTGTACATCGTGGTTTTAAAACGTTATGAAGAATCGTTTAACGAATGTTTATGCACATTGCCTTTCATTGCAAATTTAAAAAGATGGTCAAAACTGACGACATGGAATTTTGGTCATTTAATTAGAAAGTTGTTTCTGTGTGGTGTGCGTGAAAGAAAACAAAAGTTGTCTTGCCCACATGTTGATTAACAGGTGTCTTTACACCCCCTAACACATATATACAGACACTCATGCTTCAACCAATAGTAAAGACTTGACAATACTGATTTGACTTTTTAAGGCCTTAGTCAGGGACACCCCTAATAGAATGACTACTTGCTGTTATGGGCTCTTGAATGGCGAAGAGAAAAGCGGTCACTCTCTTGTCTAGAGATCGAAAGTTTAAATTCAGAAGATGCCACGTGCACTCTCTCCCATACCAATTAAAATTTCACCAATCGTGGACACGTGTGAGTTTGTACATGTGGAGTGTAGTGCTTTCCACAAGAACCACAAGCAACAGAAATAATGTAGACGGCAACTTGTGGGAATGGAGGAAACACTGGGTTGTAAGTCTTCCTCTTCCTGGTTTGGTAGCTGTAAGATTGCCGGGTGGGAACTGGAAAAGAACTACATGCTGAAAAAAGTGCTATACTGATTTTTGCCTTGAGCACACTGTAAACCTCTCTTTTTACTTAAAGCAACCTCAGAAAAAAGCACATCGCAACTCACATCACAGGATATTTTATCCACTACTTTCTGGATGTTGAAAGCCTGCTGAAAGCTCTTCTTTTGATAAACCACTATTGCATTGCCTGAAAAAAATTTTGCATATAAATTTGCCATGTATATAAAAGTAAATTGCACTGTGCTGCATGCATTTGACATTAATTAAAGGACTCCTGGGCGGAAACAGTCAAATCACTACTCGCGTCCATGTCATGTGACAGATTCTGGTATCATACACAGATTTGTTTTACGGCATGCTGTGCAAAATAAAACACTTGCTTTTGGTCACTTTGGAAGAATAGAAAAGCAGCATTCTGACTGCATATCTAAATATAGCGGTTATTTGTCTAAAATAATGTCTGCTTATAAATTTATACATTTCATTAAATACCATAACACAAAGCAGCAACTGGGCAATTAATAAATCATTTAGTTATCACGAGGTTCTTTCTTGACTATCAGAAGCCACTGGTCTCTTAAAACCGTTGCAGTATTTTTCAGAATTGGATTGGATTGGATAAGTGCAACTGTACATCCTAATAAAGGGACTGGGATGTAAGTGTATACATAACAATCTACAGTAGTACAGCACTACAGTTGTGCTGTAAATCTTTGAGATCTTTAGCATATTATACAGTACCATATGCAGGTTAATCATCCTATCCCTAGTGTAAAATAGGTGCCACAAAGCACGGAGTCTAAGAGAGGCGAGCTGTTCGCAGATGCTTGAATGTCAATTCCATCGACGCTCGTGGTGACAAGCAGCACCATGGCCACCCTTTAGAACCGCAGGCCCCATGCTGTGGCACCCACTGTATTAATTATCACTTCTAATGTTGTCAGCTAATTAATTGACGTTTATTGCAGGAAATGGCTCTGGCAATTCGCTGCAATTAATCAGTGTCAAAGAATAAATTAAAACCCAAATGCGATTACCATTGAGTGTGGCTAAAAAGTCGAATATTAAAAAGCCTGGTGGTTTTAACATCCCCAAATGTCCCATGCCATACCCTCACTAATACTTCTTCTTCTTCTTCTTTCGGCTGCTCCCAATAGGGGTCGCCACAGCGGATCATCCGTCTCCATACCACCCTGTCCTCTATATCTGCCTCTTTTACACCAACTACCTGCATGTCTTCCCTCACCACATCCATGAACCTCCTCCTTGGCCTTCCTCTTTTCCTCCTACCTGGTGGCTCCATCTTCAGCATTTTTCTACCAATATAATTCATGTCCCTTCTCTGCACATGTCCAAACCATCTCAATCTCGCCTCCCTCACCTTGTCACCAAAACATCCTACATGTGCTGTCCCTCTAATAAACTCATTTCTAATCTTGTCCATCCTCGTCACTCCCAACGAAAACCTCAACATCTTCAGCTCTGCTACCTTCAGCTCCACCTCCTGTCTTTTACTCAATGCCACTGTCTCTAATCCATACAACATCGCAGGTCTCACCACAGTCCTATAAACTTTCCCTTTCATTCTTGCAGATACTCTTCTATCACAAATCACTCCTGTCACTCTTCTCCACCCACTCCACCCTGCCTGCACTCTTTTCTTTACTTCCCTAACACACTCTCCATTACTTTGCACTGTTGACCCCAGGTACCTGAACTCCTCCACCTTCTCCACCTCTTCTCCCTGCAACCGCATCACTCCACTGCCCTCCCTCTCATTCACACACATGTACTCTGTCTTACTCCTACTGACTTTCATTCCCCTTCTCTCCAGCGCATATCTCCACCTCTCCAGGCTCTTCTCAACCTGCTCTCTACTCTCACCACAAATCACAATATCATCTGCAAACATCATAGTCCAGGGAGACTCCTGTCTGACCTCGTCCGTCAACCTGTCCATCACCACTGCAAACAGGAAAGGGCTCAGGGCCGATCCTTGATGCAGTCCAACCTTCACCTTAAACCAGTCTGTCGTACCTACTGCACACTTTACTGCCGTCACACTGTCCTCATACATGTCCTGCACCACCCTCACATACTTCTCTGACACACCTGACTTCCTCATACAATACCACAACTCCTCTCTCGGCACCCTGTCGTACGCTTTCTCTAAATCCACAAAAACACAATGCAGCTCCTTCTGTCCTTTTCTATACTTCTCCATCAACATCCTTAAAGCAAATAAGGCATCTGTGGTGCTCTTCCTCGGCATGAAACCATACTGTTGCTCACAGATGGTCACCTCTTCTCTCAACCTGGCTTCCACTACTCTTTTTACCATAACTTCATGGTGTGACTGATCAACTTAATTCCCCTGTAGTTACTGCAGGTCTGCACATCTCCCTTATGCTTAAAGATCGGTACCAGCACACTCCTTCTCCATTCCTCAGGCATCCTCTCCCCTTCCAGAATCCTGTTAAACAATCTGGTTAAAAACTCCACTGCCATCTCTCCTAAACATCTCCACGCTTCTACCGGTATGTCATCTGGTCCAACAGACTTTCCATTCTTCATCCTCTTAATCGCTGCTCTCACTTCCTCCTTACTAATCCTATCTACATCCTGCTTCACCAACTCCACATCCTCCAACCTTCTCTCTCTCTGATTTTCCTCATTCATCAGCTGCTCAAAATACTCCCTCCATCTTCTCAACACACTCTCCTCACTAGTCAACACATTTCCCTCTCCATCCTTTATTGCTCTAACTTGCAGTACATCCTTCCCAGCTCGGTCCCTCTGCTTGGCCAATCGGTATAAATCCTTTTCTCCTTCCTTAGTGTCCAACCTCTTATACAGTTCCTCATATGCCTTTTCCTTGGCTTTCGCCACATCCCTTTTAACCTGCTGCCGCATCTCCTTGTACTCCTGCCTACTTTTCTCATCACTCTGTCGATCCCACTTCTGTTTTGCCAACCTCTTTCCCCTAATGCTCTCCTGCACTTCCTCATTCCACCACCACGTCTCCTTGTCTTGCTTTTTATTTCCAGATGTCACACCAAGTACTTTTCTAGCTGCCTCCCTCATCACTCCTGCAGTAGTTGCCCAATCATCCGGCACCTCTTCACCACCACCGAGCCCCTGTCTGACCTCTTCCCTGAACCTCACAGTACACTTTTCCTCCTTCAGTTTCCACCATCTTATTCTTCTTTCAAACCTTACTTTCCTCCTCTTCTTCTTCGCCTCCAAAACCATCCTACAGACCACTATCCGATGCTGTCTAGCTACACTGTCCCCTGCCAACACCTTACAGTCTCCAATCTCCTTCAGGTTGCATCTCCTACACAGAAGATAATCCACCTGTGTGCACCTTCCTCCACTCTTATACGTCACCCTATGATCCTCCTTCTTCTTAAAATACGTGTTCACCACTGCCATTTCCATCCTTTTAGCAAAATCTACCAACATCTGCCCTTCCACATTCCTCTCCTTAAAACCGTACCTACCCATCACCTCCTCATCACCTCTGTTCCCTTCACCTACATGCCCATTAAAGTCTGCCCCAATCACCAATTGTTCTTTCCTAGGTACACCATCTACCACTTCATCTAATTCACTCCAGAATCTTTCTTTCTCCTCCATCTCACAGCCAACTTGTGGAGCATAGGCACTGATGACATTTATCATCATCCCTTCAACTTCCACCTTCACGATCATCACCCTATCAGAAACTCTCTTCACCTGCACTACACTCTTACTGTACGCTTCCTTCAGAATCACCCCTACACCATTTCTCTTCCCATCCACACCATGATAAAACAGTTTAAACCCACCTCCAATGTTCCTGGCCTTACTCCCTTTCCACTTGGTCTCCTGAACACACAACACATCTACCTTTCTCCTCTCCATCATATCAGCTATCTCTCTCCCTTTACCCGTCATAGTACCAACATTTAAAGTACCAACCCGAACCTCTACTCTCCTACACTGCTCCTTTTCCTGCCGTCTCTGTAGACGCCTTCCTCCTCTCCTTCTCCTCCTTCGGCCAACAGTAGCCCAATTTCCACCGGTACCCTGTCGGCTAACGATACCTGTGGCGGTCGCTGTTAACCCGGGCCTCAACCGATCCGGTATGAAATTCTCATTTGTGATCCGCATATTTGATTTGGCACATGTTTTACGCTGGATGCCCTTTCTAATGCAACCCTCCCCATTTACCCGGGCTTGGGACCGGCACTAAGAGTACACTGGCTTGTGCCCCCCTAATGGCTGGGTTACCCTCACTAATACTAATACCTATTTTTCTCTTCATGCTACCGTCGAAAACATGTATATACATGGCTAATGCATCTTGTCTAAATAATAATCATTATACGTGTAATTCTTTGGTCATGTTTAATTTCATCCATCCATTTAGAAGGAAAGCTGGAAAGCCATTAGCAGAGAATATTGCGAAAATTTATGCAGTGTGTGGTGGACTGCTGCATCAAATTACACTTGTTTATTAACATAGCAATTATCTTCCATGCTAGGAAAGCTGTTCGGCTCAGTTAGTAAAACAAGATTGCTGAATACATTGCAACCGAGAACTCTAATTGCCCTGGCAACTGCACTGTGTTTTCTGTTGTTTCTTTCCAAAAACTGGTGACAGACGGATGGGAGACACCAACTGAAACTCTGAATATTGGCAATGAGCTTCCAAATTACAGCCTAGTGTAATTTCTCTACAGAATAAGCCCTGTAAATGATTGATCCTATTATATAATATGTACATTTAACACTGGATTAATGCTTAAACAAAGATGAAAAAATTATAATTAAATAAACAAATGAAAATATTTGGTGACTTCAGTACATAGCTCTAGAGAAATTGACATCATTAAACTTAAACAATGACAGTGAAGAATTAATGCCTAAAGAAATGCAGAATGAATGAAGATTCAAAATAAATGACCAAAATCGGTAACAGCAGGAAAACAAACAAAAAATTTGTAAAAAATAAATACAAATGTATAAATTGAGAAACAGGATGCATTTGAGCTTCTTCAGTACAAAAAAGACTCACCATTGTTATAAAATGGATGCCACCAGCAGGTTTAGAGTCGACTGAATACCATGCCCCGAAGGTGTGACCTTCTGTTGCGGTAGCAATTACAGTCACTGCTAATAAAATATAGATTTTTCTTTCTTGTCTCTGCAATGCCACATCTGAACTAAGTGTCACAAGGTGCCACAAAAACACCCCAGAGGAACAAACTGTCAGAGTATAAATTGTTTTTATTATAGTGGTACACAAGTTATGACTGACAGTAAGTATATATTTTACTCAAACACTGACAGTTCATACAGACAATATGAAATCTTCAGTTGGAACCCAATTTGTGCATTGTATTAAAATGTACGTATATACAGTTCTAATTCTATTCTAGAAATATCTTACATTGATATATGCAGATTTCATTGCAATATATACAGTATTTCAGAAAAGTGAGTGCACCCCTCACATTTCAGCAACTATTTTAGTATCTTCTAAAGCAGGGGTGGGCAATTAATTTTTACAAGGGGCCACATGAGAAACCTGAATTGTGTCAGAGGGCCACACCAACGATAATATTTTAGGGATGCACCAAAATGAAAATTCTTGGCTGAAACCAAAAACCAAAAATGAGGAAACCAAGGCCAAAACCGAAAACCGAAACACCGAAAGAAAAGATTATGTCAATTATTAGAACCATTGCATTTATTACATGTAAACTGTGTAAATATTTTGTGAGAGCACCACTGTTATCTAGCAGCACCTTAATCAAGTCAAGTAGCTTTTATTGTCATTTCAACCATATATAGTAAAATGAAACAACGTTCCTCCTGGACTCTGGTGGTACATACAACAACAATCACAGAAAACACAGGGCTAAGGACTAATGTCCTCGCCACATAAAGTGCATCATTTGCAACCTGGTGCAAACAGTGCAAAGACAACACAAGACAGTGCAGGACAACACAAGACAGTGTAAGACAAATACACCAATCACAATCCTCCTAGACATGGAATTCACCAGAGCTGCACAGGTTGTTGCTGGGATCCACTCCTCCATAATGACATCACAGAGCTGCTGGATGTTAAGACACATGGCGCTTCTTCAAATTCCGCTTGAGGATGCTCTGCAGGTGCTTAACAGGGTTCGGGTCTTAAAACATACTTGGCCCCTCCATTACCTTCACCTTCAGCTTCCTCACAAGGCAGTTGTCATGGTGTGTTTGGGGTCGTTCTTATGTTGGAAAACTGCCGTTCGATGCAGTTGCTAAAGAGAGGGCATCGTGTTCTGCTTCAGAATGTCACAGTACATGTTGGAATCCATGTTTCCCTCAAGTGGGACACGTGCTTCAAAAGCAGAAGAACATCACTGAAAGACGATGAAACATCAAGAAGACCTTCAATAAGCTTAACCCTTGAAAACAACTTGTGCATGATTATTCAGCGCAAATCGCAGAAGGTGCTTGACATGCTTCGAAATGAAGACCTCCAGGACATATTTCAGAAGTGGCAGGAAAGCTCATTATGTACCCTTTGGTGTTTCCAGATATAAGACAGAAGCACAATAAACACCCATTGCCTCTGCATTATCAGGGAACGATTATGACTTATTGCCTCATATAACTACACTAACAAAACCACAGCTTCAAACAAGGCCTTTATAAGTGGCTACATCCATATACATTACCTGAATGTTATAAATCATAGAGTGATAAACTTACTTGTCACGCTTTGATCAAGAGTCGAAACCAGAATACGAATAGGATGTTTATTAGCCTTGGGAAACAAACAGAAGCTAGGAGGTAGCATGTACCGGAAAACGGGTCTATTTCAAAACATAGGTAGTCCAGGAATGATCGCCAGAATGAACCGTAGATCATACGGTGATTGATGGTGAACTGGGGCCTTATAAAGGGAGGGTGTAGATTGGAGACAGGTGGAGGTGATTAGTATGAAGGCGAGGTGCTGCGATTGCCGAGGGGGGGGCGTGGCCGGTGGTTCCCTGACAGAACTTCTCATCTTTAGGAGAAAAAAGGTAAAAAAAAAAAAAAAACATGCTGTGTATTAGATAAAACGCATGGTCACTTTTAAAGATCAAATGCCTTTTGCTGGAATTATTTTCAATTTGAGACCTGTCACTTTCACTCCCATTCAGTAGTTTGCTTCTTCTTCAAGTGTCAAAAGAAGTCCTTAGTCAGCCATTTGTTCTCCAACTTTACCAGTACTTCTTTTCCTTCTGCAATGATCAGTGACATCTCTGTACTTAGGGCTCATTACCCTGACCTCTCAGAACAAGTGGCCATCTTACAATGCAGCAGCTCTCTTTATACACAGGAAGTCAAGGAGAGAGCCTGGTTTTGCTTCCTCATGAGCAGTACACGATTAAACAGAGAGACTTTACTCTCAATTCAAGGTCATGTGCGGCAATCAATGCATTCTGCACACTTGAAGAAGATCCCCGCACTTTTCACATCTCAGCAGGAACGTGTTTGGCATCTGTACGCTTCCTACATGCTTTCCAATTAAATCAAGATGCATTTGTCTTTCAAAGTCTCTCTTGTTCCCTCCTTCCCCCACTGGAATAATTGATGAAACTCTCAGGTCTATGATAAATCACTTCCAAGCCAAATATGAATAGAAAGATGAATGTGTTGGTCTTCGAGGGCCGTGAGGATCGACTCGAGGACTTGCTGACACAGTGACAAATACACTGACCATGGCACAGAACTACCAAGACCAGCAAGGGTGGGAAAGGGATGAGTGGGAGCTCAAACCTGCACCACATTGCCAACTCACATCCAATTATTTCAGCTAGTGGCAAATTTGTGCCAAGCTGTTTGTTGGCACTCCACTATGCCCTAGAGGCAGCTTAAGGTGAAAGGAGAAATGTAGGGAATAATGAGTAAATTAGAAATGTACTTTAGATTTTAATGAGTCATTTAATTTAGTCTCTTTTCATGTCCTCTGTTTTGTAGAAAAACAGTGTGATCAAAGGAAGTAAAGAAGTGCTTTCTTACCCACCCAATAGTATCAGCTGTTGCTTGGAAAAATATACTGCATCATGTGACTTTGAGACCATGCTCTTAACTTCCTCTAGATGTAACTTAATGGCTAAATGTCATACACATGACTAATGTAGTACATTTAAATGGGTAATTTGTAAGGAACACTGTTCAGGGAGTATAGGAGCTATGGGGCTTTGTGGGTTCATGAGCATGACCACCTGCCTCTTCCCCTGCAGGCCTCAGAGGGCCACACTTTCAGTGATATGTATAAATAATCTCCACTCCTTTAACACCATGGCTATGGATCCGAGGCACTGCAGCAAGATTTTTTCATTCACAAAGTTTTAAATGTCTTTTCAAAGTGGGTACTATCCTTTAGCTGCTACAATAGTAAGTGTGACAGGAGCTATAAATATATGCCTTATACATAACCGTAACCAGAGTAGCATACAGTCATGGATGCATACAAAGTGGGGCAGCTATTGTAAACATTTACTAATTATTGAGCTAAATGTATTATTTATATATATATATATATATATATATATATATATATATATATATATATATATATATATATATATATATATATATATATATATATATATATATATATAAAAACACAATGACTATATATTACACAAAATGATCAGAGCAGGCAGAATTCTAGGTCACTATATAAAATAATTATATATTCATGTGACAAAAAGTACATCCTCTTTAAATTTGAAGGTTTTACTGTACATATCAAGACATAATAAAAATGACCTGGTTCTTAGCAGGTCTTACAATATTACTTTATTGTTATTTATTTGAACACAAAATTAAGCCAAAATGGAGAATCTATGTGGGAAAAACTAAGTAAAACCTTATTGCTTCCATAGGATTTAAGAGGCTAAGTAGCAGGCAGGTGCTGCTAATCAAATCCCCTTGATTAATTGGTGGTCAGCAAGTGTGACCACCTCTATAAAAACCTATGTTTTAGCAGTTTGCTGTTCTGGAGAATTCAGGTATGTGTTAAACACAATGCCAAGAAGAAAAGACCTCACCAATGATTGTAAAAAAGCTGCTCTTGTTGCTGCCTATCAATCTGGGACAATTTAAAGTTCACCATTTAAAGCTTTTAAACAATTTAAAGCTCATCATTCTACAGTGAGGAAGAATTCCCAGCAAATTCTCCCAAAGATCAGACTTGCAATTATCAGATAAAATGCAGAGTTACAGCTCAGATTCTACAGGCCTTAGTTAGTATGTTAAATGTGATAGTTCATGACAGTACAATTTGAAAAAGACTAACCAAGTATGGTTTGTTTGGAAGGGTTGCCACGAGAAATGCTCTTCTCTCTAAAATAAATATTGCAGCACAGCTTAGGTTTGCAAAATTGCAGTTGAACAACCAACAAGACTTCTGGAACAATGTCCTTTGGACAGATAAGACCAGAGTGAAAATGTTTGGCCCACGTTTGGGGCGAAAACCAAACACCGCATATCAGCACACAAACACCTCATACCAAATGACAAGAATGGTGATGGAGGTGTGATGATTTGGGCTCGTTTTGCAGCCACAATACCTGAGCACCTTGCAGTCATTGAGTTGACCGCGAACTCCATTATCCCAAAGTATTCTAAAGTCAATGTCTCAATGTGCAGCCATCTGTTCGACAGAGAAAGCTTGGCTGAAATTGGGTCATGCAACAGGACAATGATCGCAAGCACACCAGAAAATCTAAAGCAGAATGGCTGAAAAAGAATAGAATCAAAGTGTTGCAATGGTCCAGTCAAAGTCCAGACCATAACCTGCCTGAAATGCTGTGGCAGGACCTTAAGAGAGCTGTGTACAAACAAATGCCTGAAAATGATGTGAGAGATTGTTAATATTGCCCATACAGAACACAATTACTTCAAGTTTTTGTAATGAGATATAGAATTTTCTGTTCAAACAAAATGTTCACTTGCTGCCTTAAATATCTCATCCACTAACAGGTGCCATGCTAAGATATATATATATATATATATATATATATATATATATATATATATATATATATATATATATATATATATACATACAGTACAGACCAAAGGTTTGGACACACCTTCACATTCAAAGAGTTTTCTTTAATTTCATGACTATGAAAATTGTAGAGTCACACTGAAGGCATCAAGGGCTATTTGACCAAGAAGGAGAGTGATGGGGTGCTGCGCCAGATGACCTGGCCTCCACAGTCACCGGACCTGAACCCAATCGAGATGGTTTAGGGGTGAGCTGGACCGCAGATTGAAGGCAAAAGGGCCAACAAGTACCAAGCATCTCTCGGAAAACTCCTTCAAGACTGTTGGAAGACCATTTCAGGTGACTACCTCTTGAAGCTCATCAAGAGAATGCCAAGAGTGTGCAAAGCAGTAATCAAAGCAAAAGGTGGCTACTTTGAAGAACGTTGAATGTGACATTTTTCAGTTGTTTCACACTTTTTTGTTATGTATATAATTTTATATATAATTCCACATGTGTTAATTCATAGTTTTGATGCCTTCAGTGTGAATCTACAATTTTCATAGTCATGAAAATAAAGAAAACTCTTTGAATGAGAAGGTGTGTCCAAACTTTTGGTCTGTACTGTAATATATATATATATATATATATATATATATATATATATATATATATATATATATATATATATATATATATATATATATAAATGACATAAATATGCAGGTGCCATGCTAAGACATGGTAACATTACTCGTTACTTCATTCAAAAAGTAACTCCGTTACTTTGTTGATTACTTACACCAAAAAGTAATGCGTTACTGTTAAAAGTAACTTTTTAGTTGCTGTTTATCACAGTAGATACGAGCTTCGAATCAGAAAGACACAGCTTACATCTGACTTAAAAGTTTTTGTCTTTATACTCAACTAAAGTGAAATAATGAGCATATTTCCACTTCGAGAAACTCGTCTTGCTCTCGCTTTGACTCGCCATTACTGCCGCACAGTTTATCCACCAATCCTACAATGCGACGCTGTTGTAAGCAGGTTAGGCTGTAGTCTACACTTTAGCCGAAATTCATTCATTCAAAAAAGTAACGGGTAACGCACCATACGGTAACAGTAACGGAGTTACTTTATTTTTAAAAGTAACGCGTTACAGTATTAGTTACTGTCAAAAGTAACACGTTACTGCCCAACACTGTGTGTATGTGTGTATATATATATATATATATATATATATATATATATATATATATATATATATATATATATATATATACAGTGAGGAAAATAAGTATTTGAACACCCTGCTATTTTGCAAGTTCTCCCACTTAGAAATCATGGAGGGGTCTGAAATTGTAATCGTAGGTGCATGTCCACTGTGAGAGACATAATCTAAAAAAAAATCCAGAAATCACATTATATGATTTTTAAACTATTTATTTGTATGACACAGCTGCAAATAAGTATTTGAACACCTGTCTATCAGCTAGAATTCTGACCCTCAAAGACCTGTTAGTCTGCCATTTAAATGTCCACCTTCACTACATTTATTATCCTAAATTAGATGCACCTGTTTGAGGTCGTTAGCTGCATAAAGACACCTGTCCACCCCATACAATCAGTAAGAATCCAACTACTAACATGGCCAAGACCAAAGAGCTGTCCAAAGACACTAGAGACAAAATTGTACACCTCCACAAGGCTGAAAAGGGCTACGGGGAAATTGCCAAGCAGCTTGGTGAAAAAAGGTCCACTGTTGGAGCGATCATTAGAAAATGGAAGAGCTAAACCTGACTGTCAATCTCCCGCGGACTGGGGCTCCATGCAAGATCTCACCTCGTGGGGTCTCAATGATCCTAAGGAAGGTGAGAAATCAGCCCAGGACTACACAGGAGGAGCTGGTCAATGACCTGAAAAGAGCTGGGACCACCGTTTCCAAGGTTACTGTTGGTAATACATTAAGATGTCATGGTTTGAAATCATGCATGGCACGGAAGGTTCCCCTGCTTTAACCAGCACATGTCCAGGTACGTCTTAAGTTTGCCAATGACCATTTGGAGTCATGGGAGAAAGTCATGTGGTCAGATGAGACCAAAATAGAACTTTTGGGTCATAATTCCACTAAACGTGTTTGGAGGAAGAAGAATGATGAGTACCATCCCAAGAACACCATCCCTACTGTGAAGCATGTAGGGTGGTAGCATCATGCTTTGGGGGTGTTTTTCTGCACATGGGACAGGGTGACTGCACTGTATTAAGGAGAGGATGACCGGGGCCATGTATTGCGAGATTTTGGGGAACAACCTCCTTCCCTCAGTTAGAGCTTTGAAGATGGGTCGAGGCTGGGTCTTCCAACATGACAATGACCCGAAGCACACAGCCAGGATAACCAAGGAGTGGCTCTGTAAGAAGCATTTTAAGGTTCTGGCATGGCCTAGCCAGTCTCCAGACCTAAACCCAATAGAGAATCTTTAGAGGGAGCTCAAACTCCGTGTTTCTCAGCGACAGGCCAGAAACCTGACTGATCTAGAGAAGATCTGTGTGGAGGAGTGGGCCAAAATCCCCCTGCAGTGTGTGCAAACCTGGTGAAAAACTACAGGAAACGTTTGACCTCTGTAATTGCAAACAAAGGCTACTGTACCAAATATTAACATTGACTTTCTCAGGTGTTCAAATACTTATTTGCAGCTGTATCATACAAATAAATAGTTAAAAAATCATACATTGTGATTTCTGTATTTTTTTTTTTAGATTATGTCTCTTACAGTGGACATGCACCTACGATGACAATTTCAGACCCCTCCATGATTTCTAAGTGAGAGAACTTGCAAAATAGCAGGGTGTTCAAATACTTATTTTCCTCACTGTATATATACATTATGTATATATATATATATATATATATATATATATATATATATATATATATATATATATATATATATATATATATACACACACATACATACATACATACATACATACACACACACACACACACACACACACACACACACACACACACACACACTGTAGATGATAGATAGATAGATAGATAGATAGATAGATAGATAGATAGATAGATAGATAGATAGATAGATAGATAGATAGATAGATAGATAGATAGATAGATAGATAGATAGATAGATAGATAGATAGATGATCTCTGATAAAAATGTGGAAGCATTAAAAATGCACCGTTCCTCTCGTTCCTATAATGTACAATGAGGTACTATTCACCAGTACACTGAGCTGTGTATGATCCAGAAATCCAGTCAATGATTAAAAATGTCACATTAAGAATGTATTAGCATAAATGATATATAATTATAATACTAGTATCCTAGCATGCCCTTCTTCCAGTTAATCTGGCAGTTAATATACTTTGGACTGGATTTTAATTTTTAGGCATTTTACTATTTCGATGTAAAAAGATGATGAAAGTCATGGTGAAGGGTGACGTGTTATGGCAGAACGGATGTATTTTGCCCTATTTTTCCCCTCATTAGGAGTGTAAAATGGGAAGTAAGGATGCTGAGCACTTGTTCAAGACTTGAGTCAGATTAGCTGTTAAATGAAAGTAGACAGATGTAGCTGCATCCAGAAGCAAGCAGCCTTGGCGATGCTCTTTTAGAAAGAAAAAAAATGCATCATGCTTTCTTCCATTTTCTTCATCATTCATTCACCTTATTTAGCAGGAACAAAAGTAGGAAGACCCTGGCTTCCACATACAGGTGCGCACAATTATACACACAGAAGCAACCTCTCTCAGTGATTGCGTGCTTGTGTGTGTGTACTTATTTCCAGTGGCAGGTTTAAAATATTTCTTTGAAGATAATGATGAATTATTACAAGGCAGAAACAACATAAGAAAACTTGCACTGCATCAATCCAGACTTCCTTTGAGCAAGATTCCATCAAGTATGTTAAAAGCATGTTAAAACATCTTGGAGCAAAACAAACGTGGATCTCTTGTGTGGCATTTCTGTTAAATTTTTGCATATAAACTGATGTAATAAGCATTCAGATCAACTTTACAGAAAACTGTAAATTTCCAAATCAAACCCAAGAAATGTGTTTATTTCATCTGTAATGAATATTTAAACTATTTTGACTAAATATATTTCTGAGTACATCTCTGATTAGTAAAAAAATGCATATAAACATATGAAGCACATTTATTTGAAGAAAATTTATTTGAAAATGTCAAAACCTTGCAGAGATCCTTTAAAATAAATAAGGAGCAAGATTAACAAACACGGTTTGCAGCTCTTACATGAGTGTCATCACAAAATGGATGCAAGCCTAATAGTAAATAGTATAAATACCAGCTGTTTAATTTTATATTAAAATAATAGCTAACAGAACAGAGTTTACAGAAATGCTCAGCAATTATCTCAGCACTGATATCAGACTGTGATTAATCGAGTGTAGAAGTGACTGTTTGTTAAATAAAGCTAAAACTGTTTAAATGGATTATTGATAAAATGATGCATGATGTTTTCAGCTTGCTTGTGTTAGTGCTTGTGCTTGTGTGTAGTTAGCACAGTTATATATTTAGGCATCCGAATGACTCACCAGTGAGGTACTCAGGATCAGGAACTGGATCAGAGAGCTCCTCACGGCACTGTACCTCATTTGGTACAGATGCCACCACCATGCCGTCCGGAAGCTGCTGTTCTATACCACGGGCAAAGTTCTTCTGCCTGGAAGAGGAGAGGAATAAAGCGTTGAGATCAGAAGTGCCACTCTGCACACATTAAGACTAAAAGCTCTTTAAATGAGCGACTAACTGTCACCCGAAGATGAACTGTCGTCACTTTAATAGTACAATAAAGTCAAACCTCTCAATACAGAAAGAGCATTTTTACGTCAATTGCCTGATCTTCTGGACTGTTTTCTACACAACCACCTCCCCTAACTTTATTTTTTATTTTATTTTATTATAGAACAGTTAGCTCCAGTCCACTAATTTCATTGATCAATCTGCATTCCAAGTTTATATTTCTTATAACCGCTCTGGGGTGTGTATCACCTCGACTCTCTGTGTTCACCATGTAAAAATCCACTTCCTTGTTGAAAAACCAAAACTACTGTATATTAGTGTTATTGATCCCTTACAAAGAAATTAACAGTCTAAAATTTCTATGATAGGTTTATTTTAACAGAAAGACAGAATAAAAAATAAAAAAAAAAAAAAAGGTTATAAAATAATTTGTTCATTCATTCATTTTCTCCCGCTTATCCGTAATTCGGGTCGCGGGGGCAGCAGTCTAAGCAGGCCCCCGCCTTCGACTGCTGCCCAATCCTCACAGCACCGTCCCTTACGGTCCCTCCTGCAGGTGGTGAGCCCACGGGAAGGCGGCCCCACGTCATTCCGACGTCACGGACCTTGATATTTCCCTCGTAAGGGACCCCCGGAGCATAGAGGGTTAAGGGCCTTGCTCAAGGGCCCAAGAGTGGCAGCTTGGCGATACCGGGGCTTGAACCCCAGACCTTCCGATCTTAACCGCTGGAGCCACCACTCCCCAAAATAATTTGTATTTGATCAAATGAAATACGTTTTTGAACCTGTACCAAATTAGCAAACATTCTGACTCCTACAGACCCAAATTAGTCCTGTCCCTCTTTGAAAGTGCTCCTAATATCAACTTATTATGTGTATAAAAGACACAAGTCACAGAATCAACCTCTTATTTAAATCTCTCCACCACTATGGGCAAGACCAAAGAGCTGTCAAAGGACGTGAGGGACTTATTGTATATTAATATTAATACAATTAATATTGTAGACCTGCACAAAGCTGGAATGGGCTACAAGACCATCAGCAAGAAGCTTGGTAAGAAAGAGACCAGGAGCTTATTAATGATCTTCAGGGAGCTGGGACCACAGTCACCAAGAAAACCATTGGTAACACACTAAGGTCCTTCTGCTCAATAATGCACATGAGTAGGTCTGTCTAATGTTTCCCGAAAAAACATCTGAATGATTCAGAGAAAATGAGACCAAAGTTGAGCTCTTTGGCTTCATCGCGACTCACTGTGTTTGGCAAGGCAGAGAAATGCTGAATGACCCCAAGGACACCATCCCCACTGTCAAACATGAAGGAGCAAACTTTCTGCTTTGGGGCTGTTTCTCTGCTAAGGTTACAGGAAAACATCTCCACATGAACGGGGCCATGCACTGTAAAATCCTGGATGTGAGAACCTCCTGGCCTCAGCCAGAACAGTGAAGATGGGTCGTGGAAGGGTCTTCCAGTTTTACATTTACCCAAAACATACGGCCAAGGCAACAATCTGATAGTCTTGTAGCCCATTCCATCCTTGTGCAGGTCTACAATCTCGTCCCTGATGTCCTTTGACAGCTCTTTGGTCTTGCCCACGGTGGTGGAGAGGTTTGAATTAAAGAGGTTGATTCTATGACTTGTGTCTTTTATACACATAATAAGTTGATATTAGGAGCACTTTCATAAAGGGACAGGACTAATGTGGAAGTCAGAATGCTTGCTAATTTGGTACGGGATCTAATACTTATTTCACTCAATCAAATACAAATTCATTTATAACCTTTTTTTAAGGTTTTTTTTTATATATTTTTCTTTTTTATATTCTGTCTCTTTTTGTTAGAATAAACCTACTGTAAAAAAATCTAGACTGTTAATTTGTTTGTAAGGGGGTAAACTCACAAAATCGGCAGGGGACAAAATAATTATTTCTCCCACTGTATAATTGTGATTTAAAATATGAAATCAGATTCAGAGAACTTTATTCTCTATTGTTTGATTCTGTCGATGATTGTTGAAAGCATTTTATCTGAGGATTAAAAAAGTAAATTGTTTTTCAGAATGTTTTCCACTTCCTATTTCAGCTAGTGGAGCATATTGTGCCACTCTCTATTCATTTCCTATTTATAGAACTGTTGTATAAGAGCAATATGGCAACCGTGTGGTTGGTGTGAATATTAGCAAGGCTGTAATAAACTACAGTCAATCATAGCCATGCCAATATTCAGTATAACCGCACTGTTGGTCATGAGCTATTTCTTAAATAACTACATACTTCCTTTAATTAAACACTTGCTTATTTAACTTTAGGTTTTTTTTTTAGTTTTAACCTATTGCATTTATCCCTTGTGGCAATGGTTCGCGAGTTTAGGGCAGAGCCGGACAGAACGAGCGCTAAGAATACACCTGTAGCTCATAAGCTAATCAGTGTGCTCTGTTCCAGTCCAGCTCCACCCTCCACTCGCGAACCGCTGTCATATCCCTATTACCAGTCTATCGTAGAGCAATATGCATATGCAGACACACACACACACACACACACACACACACACACACACACACACACACACACACACACACACACACGTGAAATGTCACACAGACAATAATCCAAAATCAAATCAGGGGCCATGGAGCTGTACTGTAACCCACTGTGTGTAACGTTGCTTCAGGAAAATAAAATCTCCCTGATCTAACACAATAGACCCCCAACACACACTGAAATACAGTGGAGCAAATAAGTATTTAATACGCTGCTGATTTTTCAAGTTTTCCCACTTACAAAGAACAGAGAGAACTGTAATTTTCATCTTAGGTACACCTCAACTGTATATTATTAGCACTCAATAAAGCCAGCTCCTTATTGCTTTATGTACTTACTTCCAGGAGTGAAAAATTCAACTATTCTTTATTAGTAAGTATGGTTTGATTTATTGATCCTTGATACTTGATTTATTGATGTTGAATAATTCAAATAAAATTCTTAATTTCTTTTTTAAGAAAAAAAAACACATTTTACTCTTTAAAAAGATTTTTGTCCTTGAAAGTTAATCAGTTACTTCTTCTTCTCTCATCCAGCACATGTTGAAAAACAATCTTTTTGAACTCTGTACTGCAGTTATTTATGTGTGTTTAAAGCCAGATAAGACAAATGGCCAAACTGTAGTTAAATATTTTAATATGCTGGAGTAAGCTGTCAGGGATCCCCCTGCCACGCCTCCCTCGGCTGCTGTCAGGGATCCCCTGCCACGCCTCCCGCAGCCGCTGTCAGGGATTTACCCTGCCACGCCCCTCTCGGTAGCAGTCACGCTGCCTCGTTATCCCGTGCCTGCCTTGACGACCGACAGCTGTGGCTCATCTAGGTTTAGACTATATAAACTCATGTTCTGGAGTCACAGGCTGTCGGTTCTTGAATTGTCATGCTGGTCATCTCATGTTACCGCGACCGCCAGCCTGCCCGCTGGTTCTTTCCCCCCCAGACTCTGTGTCTAAGTGCGGATTACTCTTTGCCGTTGCAGCTTTACTTTCGTTTTTGGACTCTAAGTTTCGTTTTGGATTACTCGTCTCGAGCGGATATTCTTTGGTTGTTTTCTCGCCACGGCAACTGTGAGTGTTTCTTTGTTGAACTGACTGAATAAACTATAATTGAGTTATTTCCGCTTCCGCGTCCTGTCCATCAGCCTGACAGAAGAACCGACCTGAACCGAAAGCGGAATCGCCCTCCCGCGATTTCGGCCGCGATGGATCGGCAGCCAAACCCGGCTTCCGATTTCTCCCGGAAGTTCCATGCCGCTCCTCGCGGTTCAAAGCCACTGACGCCGACTCATGCAAGCGCGGCTGCGTCACGCCCCTCCGCGAGCGCAAAGGGATTCCCGGCTCGTTTTTCCGGAGAGAGCAGCGAACCGGGCGGATTCCTGAGGAGCATCGGCGAGTATGTGGAGGAAAATGTTTCCCTCAGAACGAGCCAAGATCGCCTTCTGCGTTTCCCTCCTGTCTGGTGACGCTCTCTCTCAAACCAGCATATTATGGAGCGCCAAAGGGGGCAATTTTGGCTCACTCGCCGAATTTAGCGAGCTTCTTCTGGGGATGTGTGGGATAGAGGTGGCGGATCTCCACGGCCGTCCCCTCGAGGAGGACAATGCTTCGTTTCAAGGTTCTGCTGAGCATGTAACTTGGTCTCAAGGTCCTCAAAGGCAAGCAGCTCTGGTTCAGGCTTCTGCAAGGTTTTCCCCATCCCAGGGTTCTTCAAAGCACGTGACTCAAACCCAGGATTCTCCCATGGTTCTCAGTTCCATCCCTGTGCATCCAAGAACGCGAGGCTCAGTTCCAGGGCTTTCACGGACACACGGCTCTGCGAGCTGTCCGTGCCGCCACAGAACATCTACAAGTGCGCTGCCCTGTTTCGAGGTTCCCGTGGGCGTGCCTCTCCGTCACAGTGTCTCCAGGAGCGCGCCTCGCCGCCACAGACCCGTCACGAGCGAGCCGAGCCGCCACAGACCCGTCACGAGCGAGCCGAGCCGCCACAGACCCGTCACGAGCGAGCCGAGCCGCCACAGACCCGTCACGAGCGAGCCGAGCCGCCACAGACCCGTCACGAGCGAGCCGAGCCGCCACAGACCCCTCACGAGCGAGCCGCTCAGCCAGCGATTTCCGCCGAGGGTGCCCTAGAGAGTCCCCAAGAGAGCTCAGCCCAGTTCAAAGGCCGTAAAAAGGTCGTCATACCGCCGCCTGGCCGCGAAGAGGTCGTCGTACCGCCGCCTAGTCGTGAGGGGGATGTCGTACCGCCGCCTGGCCTTGAAGAGGTCGGCTCCGCGGAAGGCGAAGGCTCGCCCCCAAGTCCCCCCCTTAGGGGGAAGGCTCGCCCCCAGGTCCCCCCCTTAGGGGGAAGGCTCGCCCCCAGGTCCCCCCCGCAGGGCGACGGCTCGCCCCCAGGTCCCCCCCGCAGGGCGACGGCTCGCCCCCAGGTCCCCCCCGCAGGGCGACGGCTCGCCCCCAGGTCCCCCCCGCAGGGCGACGGCTCGCCCCCAGGTCCCCCCCGCAGGGCGAAGTCGGGCCTCCAGGTCCCTCCCGCAGGGCGAAGTCGGTCCTCCAGGTCCCTCTGACGACGGCAAAGCTCTCCAGAGTCTCTCCGAGGGTGTCGTTATGGCCCAACGTCCTGCCAAAAGTGCCCCTGTGTTTCTGGTCTCCGCCGTGGACGTCGCTCGGCCGCCGGCCTCCACCGTGGACGACGCTCGCCCGCCGGCCTCCACCGTGGACGCCGTACGGTTCAGGTTCCCCGCCGTGGAGGTCGCGCTACCGCTCATCTCCGCCAGGAGGTCTGCTCTGCTTCCGGTCTTTTTGAGGGCCCTTGACCCGTTCCTGATCCCGACCGAAGACGCCGCTTCGCCTTTGGCCCCTTCCGATCTTCAACTGTTCCGCTGCGATGCTCACGAGGCCCCCTTTGTCCCAGGTCGGTTGGAGAGGCCTTCCTCAGAGTGCCCGCCTGGTGTTGGTGGGTTTTGGGGCGTCAGTTTCGTTTTGGATTACTCGTCTCGAGCGGATATTCTTTGGTTGTTTTCTCGCCACGGAACTGTGAGTGTTTCTTTGTTGAACTGACTGAATAAACTATGAGTTATTTCCGCTTCCACGTCCTGTCCATCAGCCTGACATAAGCAAAAGCTAGTATAAGGTAAGATGAAATCTTTGCTTCTCCAGAAGGTGTGAACTTCATCTAATTTGAAAAGTGTGCTAGTATTAAATGTCCAAGTCAACAATTGCAATTGCCAACACAACAAACTAGGTAGCAAATAAAACAGTTAACAGTAAATACTGCAAACTTACAGTGATCATGTAGTTAACTTTTACATGACTATCTAGCATCAACTAAAATGTCAGCTAAAATTTTTTTTTTAAATCTACTGGACTAAAGTGTAAAAAAAAAAGCATTTCTACTCTCAATTTAGTGCAACCTCTTTTATATATTATCTTTGATTCATTATCTATTTATAAGTATAATTTTTCAGGACTGTCTATTTCTTAATCACTTTTAGAATATTAAATATTGTAGAATATTAAAATAAATAGAATATTTATTTACACTGTTTCATTACAACCCTATGTGATAAAATGATCATTACATATTGAACATTTTACTGATAATTAATAATCATTCACACTTCGGCTCTTTATAACTATAATGCATTATTAAAAATGAGAGGTTACAAAGCAGCCACGTTTCACTAAACAGATTCTTCATCTTCAAAACATTAGTTTTAAAAAGATTTTTGAAGTACATGCGATTACATGAGAAAATATAATGCCTGAATATTTCCCCAGCCTCTGTTTAATGATGCCTTGATGTAACAATTCTAAAAAAAAAACATGACAATATCCAGAATATCTACTTACAATATTCCTTTTTTGTTTCTACTGCACAACTGAATTTATAGTATTACACAAGCTAATTCACTCTGCAAGGTCTACTGTCATATCTCATTAGGAATTGGACTCGGATGGGAGAATAGCATTATCTTAGAATACACAAAGCTCCATCTAATTGGGCTTAAACAAGAACAGGAAGAAAGCTGGAGGCATATAAGAAGCATTTGATGTTAAATTGGAAACGAGAAGTGGTAAGCGCTGTGGAGCGCCTGTCATTTGTGCCTTAGTAAACAGGCATGATGGTGCACAGCTTTGTTGACACTTAGTCCTTGTTTCCAGGCTCAATAATGACATTGGCAAAGTAAACTATTCCTGCACTTGTGCTGCAAAAAAAAACCCTCATTACCCAAAAGATAGAAACAGCTGTAAATATATGAAGTAGTTACTGAGGTATAGTGGAAAAATGTTTTGTAGCTGAACTGCATGGATCAAGTGCCTTCCATTATTTATCAAGCTGTTTGGTTTGCTGTAAGCATGGTACTTTTGAAGTTTTTTTAACAGACTGTCTTTTCTGGTGAAATCTGGCTTGGGTGAGTCCCTGTCTTACAATTCAATGCAAAACATATCACTATATGAGCATTCTAATGAAACAATTGTACATTTCTTCCATATTTACCAGCATTTTATGTCATTCCTCATGGTACTACAGAAAAACACTCACAGATTAACATACATGTTATCTTCCTCAGAAATGCCTGCATTGAATCTTAAATTAAACTTAATACACAAAAGATTTTACCCCAAAGACAGCATACGTAGTTCATTAAAAACAAATATTAAATAAATAACCTGGAATGCACTTTCCCCTGAAGCACAAGTAAGCTGAATGGAAGTCAATCAAATCAAAGAAAAAAACACTTTTATAGCCTATGACTAAAGAAATCAAATCATCAATGCCATTACACAGAACTTTTAATCCAAGAACAATTGGAACGGCATTTTTTTTTTTTTTTACTTAATCCCTGGTGCTATCTGAAGAAAAACAGAGGTACGGGAATGCACATTAAAGATTAATAATAACTTTGTTTAATAATGACTTCATCCTCAAAGAGAACATGGAAAGAAATATATAAAATAAACGACATAAATAATCCACATCAAGTCTTTTTAAATTTCCAGATCAAAGTTCAATTCAAAATATTCGTTTTCAACACAGCAGGGAAAGGCTGAGCTTTGCACTGCACCGTGGCTTTCCAGGACCACATTGTGAGTAACGGTTAGAGGACAACAATGAACAACAGCGTGAAGCAACAGTGTGAAATCGCAATTTGAAGAACAAAAACTAAAATAACAAATGCGACATTCTGTTTGAATGCCAAGAAAAAGAAAAAAAAAACGATTCGGAACGCAGTGAAAGTACATTTAAAAGTAAAACTTGCAATGACTGAAGTTCATGAATGAGGAAAATTACCCTGTTTAGATTAGTTTCGATGAATGCAAATGAAAGTAAGTAATTTTACAAGATCAAGCACAACAAATCCTTCACATTTCTGTGCTAAAACCTCCTTTAACTGAATCTTTAATCCCGACCTGTGGGTTTGCTTTTTAATCATGAAACACCAATGTGTGAGCCAAGAGCAAAGTAAGTGCAAAGCACATTTTTCCTAATTTCTAAATGATAATGAGCATCTTTAGTAATCATGCTGTTTAGAATATCATCTACTCATTTCAGTAAGCATTTTCTTCTAGTAAAAGTGGTAGCTTAGTGCTTAAGGCATTGGTCTTTGGATCAGAAGTTCATGAGTTAAAATCCCAGCCTCACCAAACTCCCACTTCTGGGGCCCTAAGCAAGGCCCTTATCCACTCTGCTACTCACTTGTATCAATGAGACAAATGTTTGTCACTCAGGATTAGAGGTCGACCGATTCATCGTTTTTGCTGATTAACCGGCAAAAATCCATACCGTTTTTCCTTGTTAAATGAGCGCGGCCTCTAGAGGCGAATTACTGATGCCACGTGCCGTTTGCTTTTACACGTGAGACTGCGCGCTGCACAGAGTTCGCTAGATTATATTTATTATCTTTATTTTTTATATGTATTATAATGTATTTAATATATTATTATATGTATTAATACAATTATTATATAAATATTTAGTTTATTTATCACATTTGAGTGATTTTGGTTTTTTTTCATTATTTGTGCAAATCAATTTCAGTACCATTTTACATGTGTTATTATTTTTTTTAATCCAGTATCCATTTTAATCGATTGATTAATGAGTTATTGGTAAGTACGATTCAACCTAGCTATCGGTATCGGTAAAATAGGCCGACCTCTGCTCTGGATAAGAGCATCCGCAAAATGTCGTGAATGTTAAAGTTTAAGTAGATCCACAGCCTATACTAGGAACACTCACTGAACAGTCTACCTGCCCACTTCGGCAAATGTGAGCTTACACATGGCAACCAAAACAAACAAATGAAGAAAATGAAGTCTGAAGGGAAAAAATGGTTCTCCTTCAATCAATGCAGTCTGTAACAACGTACTTGGCTGACAAAAGTGAAACCTGATGTGACTTACTGCCATAACACATAAAACACATTCTCTGATGCTACATTTATCAATATGTCAGTTCAGAACAAATGCCGGAGGTCAGTTCTATTGATCATTTAAAAAAAGATAAAATCTAAAATCATGAAAATAATCTCATGATCCTTCCAGACTGAAATCCTTTCTTCCATTATTCATGCATGTGCAGTGTGTAAAATAGATCACATGACGGATTCATAGGGAATTAAATCCCAAAGGTACTCGGGCAGTAATTACATTAAATTACATTACCGCACCTGCCCTTGTAATAGAGACAGTGTGAAAGATTTTCAGGTTATATTCTGATGGCGCACTGTCCAGTGCTGTGCACAACTCAACATACAAAATAATGTGCTCAATATTTTCTCTTTTAATTGTGCAGAATTCTGTTTGTATGATATGTATTGTTTGATTTCTGACATAGAAGTGTTCTATAGTGGTATAAAAGTAGAGACCAAACTGCAGCGAGGCTTCTGGATCAACAGTCTTGTACCTTACAACTAGCCAGAGTTCAGCCCATATTTTGCCTTGAAAAAAAAGGCTTTCATAATGACACTGCACCTGGCATGTATGTGATAGATTAATTTTCTGTGGAGAGAGTAACTGGGAGACGTTGCTCATAATCATGATCCACTGCTCTGCTAATGAGAACAAAGACCAGTAAAATATTCATTAAAAGTGGCTCAGTCCATGCTGTGCATAAGAGGGGTGGAGAGCCAGAGGAGAGCTGAAGTAATTAGGAATGGCTGTGTTTGTAGCCGGTACTGTTTTTAGGTAGACGGTCTCAGGACAGCTGGATAGAAAAAGAGGAAAAGAGATTTAACAGCAGCAGAACTGAAGTGAAAAGAAACAAGGCAACACACTGGGGAAAAGGCTGCATGAGCTGGGAAAAACGAACATGAAAACGATGACTGCAAAATGTCCTCTGCTTGGCATGCAAAGCATTTTGAAAACATTTGTTAGTTCTGTTTATCTTGCTAATGCCAGCCTCCTCCACATTCACACCGATGGAAGACAAGCCGTGCGGCATAATCTAAGTAAAAATATCACAATAGAATGTGAGAGTGAAAAAATGCAGAAAAACAGAGACAGAGTCTGGGGTAATTTATGGCTAAAAAATTTTTTCTCTAGCATGACAAGCATCCAGTATAGAAGTCATTTTGTGCATGAAGGCAATCCACATTTCAAGCAATGTGCCATCATGTTTTTTTTGTTTTTTTTTTAGGTGTATATGTTGGAATCTATACAACACTTATTTTCCATTAACACAGTGCAGAAGGCGTTTTGGACACTAGCCCAATATACCAGAAATCTGTGATTAGTTCACTGCGTTTACTGCTCCATCTAGGCACTCGAAACCAGAGCTACTCAAAATAAAATATCTTATATTGGTTTCAATTTGCAGGTTTACATATTTATTGAGTGAGAGACTGTAAAGAAAAAAAAAACAGAATATGAACTGTCTGAAACATAAATCAGACATAACATATTAATAATGAAACATAGAAGCAGTTCCAATATGGTGTGTTATTCTTTCTCCAATACAAAGCACAGCCTCCTTGCTTCAAGGCAGCCAATATGCAGTATTCATTAAATCCTGAATTCTTATGAGGAACATTCACTCACTTCAATATCCTGGAAAGAGTTGAATTGACCTACATGGTAGCTCCTTCCTTGCCTTTATACAACTTTTCATACTTTCTTGCTATTCTTATCATATGAACATTACTGTAGATACTTCAAACCTGCAATAAACCCCAGAACTGCAGGCAGCATTGAGCAGAAAATTTTTTTTACGCTCTACCTGTTCAAAGTTGATTATTTAAGATGTTTACTAGAACAAGGCAAAAACATTTCTGATTTTACCATATTTTTGCTCAGCGACTTTTAATTCCCTGCATCCTGTATTTAAACTCTGATGTGTGTAGAAAAAAAAAAACTATTTGCTAGATGCTGCTGTAAAAATATCTACTACCACAAGAAAAAACATTGAGACAGACAGTAAAGAAAATCAATTCTACTGTCAACTACAGCCAGAATACATTTTGTTTTCTGTAGCTTTAATGGTTTAAACGATTCATACTTTATCACTGTAAAACTTTGCTTTGATTTCACCCCAATCCAATTTTAGTTAACGTGGACTTACCAAGACTGAACCCATAGTCAGACATAGCGAGGGAAATCTCCCAGGTGCCGTTATAAGCATCACACACACATCTTCCATGGCATGCATGAAGCTCTCAGCTTCACAATCAACAATTGCAGCTGAGCCTTCAGCTGTTCCACATGGGTAAATGTGAGAAATTGATACAGCCATAAATAGTGTAATGTGCTACACAGATTTACTATTTTGCACATTTATTGCACTGATTTACTTAGTGATTAAATCAATGGAATAAGTGTAGCATAAAAAAAGCACTAAAGATGAAAATGTAATTTGTAGTCTGTGTATAGCTGTTAATTGAGTGCTTTGATGCATAATTTGCTACACAAATAAAACTAAATTAACAGATGACGTTTTAAAATGTATTTTTTAAATTAGATTAACAAAATTGGGATGAGGATGAAACTGATATTGGTCAGTTTGAATACATTTAGCATTTCTACTCAGTGTTACTGTCTATGACATTATTAGCATATCTATAAGTACTGCATTATCAGAACAGTCAGTCCCACATCACATCAGCCCCATATGTTATACACACTATTGCTGCTGTATATTGTAAAAAACTTCTAAAATAACCTCTCTATCTTACATGAAGCACAATACTGCTATTGGCATTTACAATTTTACAGTTTTCTATCTCACATCTCTTAAATAATCTTAAATTATCATTTTGATTTCCGGAATTCTCTACTGTGCGTCAGCTCTGTTTCTCTTTTTTCTTTTATTTTAGGAAAAGCCCTTTATTCCTTGTTTTAAAACAGTGAGTAAGGGGCCATCGGAACTGCTAACACACAGTACAGTAAACACATTAAGGTACGTAATTTCTTTCATATGGCGAGCATCCAGCTCATTCAGTGTGTGAAGTGTGATGTGTAGTCAGTCTTTCTCCATCGCTAGTGATCAATATATCTGTAAACAAAAAGTTAGTTTGCTCTTTGACAGAGAAGATTCTAGCATTAAAGGAGTGCATTCAGAGTCTAGAGAGAAGTAGTGAGTGCACGAGCAGTCCTGGTTCTGCAAGGGAAAGTCTGGATGCCCTAGGTGGAGTTAGCATTCTCCCAATTCCGGAATTAGAGCCCTTGCAGCTGGGCGAGTGGTTGACCATTCGCGGCATAATCGCAAAGCCAAAGCTAGCGCTAAAGCTAAGGCTCACCTACGGGAGCACCATTCCTAGAGCGTCCAAAAGGTTTGCTCTAATCAGGTGAGCACCCGCTGAGAAACCTGAAAGATCTCTGGTTATAGAAGACTCTAATCTAAGGCACATACAATTAGCTATACCTTTAGGGGCACCAGCAGCACGTGTTAGGTACATACCGGGAGCCATTGTGCCAGACATTGCAGGACAGCTTAGGTTTTTAGGAAAGCATCGGTTCTCTAAGATGGTGTGTAAATTAGCGAAGGCAATGTCCAATGCTGTAATATGCTGGTGATGAAGCTTACAGCAGGTTATGGTCGCTAAATTGCTGGATGTCCTAATGGTGCTACAAAAACAATGTGGGCTTCATAGATAATTGGGGCGATTTTGAGGGAAAGGCTGTTTGGCATGTTAGAGCTGGATAGTATCCATCCCACCCGGGAAGGTGCTGCTTTCATTTCTTGTAGTATAGGTCATAGTCTAAGAACAGGACTAGTTAACCAGTGACTATCCAGAGCCAAGGCCTGGAAACAGACAGGCTAAACTGACCGTCTGCTAGCTGCACTGAGTCGTCACTCAGAATCCACAATATTTAGACTGTGTCTGTCTCCAGAGCGAAAACAAAATGTCGAAATTCTCAAAGTCTGTTTGAGTAACCCGAAAAACATTAGATTAAATAAGACTGAATGCACAGCCTCTGATCTAAAGACAGGTTTGTTGAATATTAGATTTTCTTTGGTAAAAAGTGCTGACTATAAACAAAATTATTACCGACCAAGAGTTATGTAATGTGTAATGTAATGTGTTTGACAGAAACGTGGATTAAACCGAACGAATATGAAGCATTAAATGAAGCGAGTCCTCCTGGGTATAGTTACATACAACGTCTAAATGGCAGAGGAGGCGGAGTCGCAGCTATTTGCAATAATAATCTAAGCATCACAGAAAAAACTAAATACAAATGTAACACATTCTTTAGACCATCATAAAATATTTTGCACTCGAAAGCAAGTCTAGTCAGTCAATTCTAATACTTATTATAGACCCCCAGGGCCCTACTCTGATTTTCTCATATGATTTGCAAATTCCATCACAAATTTAGTTTCTTCTTTAGACAGAGCATTAATGTTGGTGACTTTTTGATAATCAGAAAGGTTTCTTAATCAGAATGTTATAGGACCCACTTATAGTGTTCAACAAACTCTTGATTTAATACTAACATTTTTATTCCATATAAAAAATAGTCATTGTTCCACAGTCTAAAACTATTTCAGATCATTACCATATCTCTTTTAAAATCTGCCCCAGTCATAGCATCAGTACCTCACCACGTTACCGTGTTAAGTGTTAATTTACATCAAACCACTGCAGCGAGTTTTATCAATAATCTCCTGAAGTTATCGACATTAATTAGATCTCTGTCTGACCCCACAGAGCTTGACTGGGCCACTGAATGCCTAGAATCAACGTTCCGTTACACTCTAGATGATGTAGCTCCCCTTAAAACCAAATTGATCAGAAAGAAAAAATTATCACCTGAGTTTAATGATCATATGCGCACCTTAAAACAGACCATTCAGTAATTAGAACGTAAATGGCATGGAAGTAGAATCTCCTGAGTTATAGAAAAGCTCTTAGTGCTGCTAAATCAGCATATTTTGCTTACACCTACTTCAGTATAACATTTTTTGCATGTATCAGTCAGAATTTAGGCATAATCATAGAACAGAGTCAGTGCTGGTTTAAGTGGTAAATGCCTGTTATTGGCCTCAGATCAGGGTTTTGTCTCCTTACTTGTTTTGCTTATTCTTAGTGCAGCTTTTTAAACCATTGATCATACTACTATCCTCCTTGCTGCACTAGAAAATGTTGGAATAAGGGTAAGAATTGGTAAAGTTTGGTTTTCTGCCAGGATCTGTCTTAGGCCTACTGCTTCTCTCTTTATATATGGTGCCTCTGGTTGAAATTAGATGGAAACATGATATTAGCCTCCATTGTTATGCTGATACACAGAATCAGAAAGAGATCAGCTTAAAAGTGTGAAAAGGACATTAGACAGTGGATGCTTGATAACTTCCTTTTGCTCAACTCGGATAATACAGAAGTACTTTTACTAGGACCACATGCAGCTAGAAGTAAACTTTCTGATTACGTAGCATCTCTGGATGGTGTTTCTGTCTCAGTGTGTACAGCAGTCAAAGACCTTGGTTGATTATTGACACTAGTCTTTCCTTTGCGGCTTATGTGAATAACATTACCAGGATCGTCTTCTTTTACCTTAGAAATATTGCTAACATTAGAAATATGAAGTCGTTACAGGATGCAGAGAAACGTCTCTAGGTTACGTATGTAACCCTAGTTTCCTGAACAAGGCGCTGCGTTGAAACGCTCTGAAATAATGTGTGTAATCAGTCAAAAATTGGACACTGGCCCCCACTGGTAGGGAAAAGTCATGAGTAGAAAGTATAAAACGCATATGGAGAGAGGCAGCCTCAGCTTCTGTAAGGGAGAAGAAAGCGCTGCAGGGACGCCGGAGGTGTGGCATAGAGACGCAGCTCGAGTTTCTGAAAGGGAACGTCTCTAGGTTACATAGGTAACCCTAGTTCCCTGAGGGAACGAGATGCTGCGTCTCTATGCCACACCTCCGGCGTCCCTGCAGCGCTTTCTTCTCCCTTACAGAAGCTGAGGCTGCCTCTCTCCATATGCGTTTTATACTTTCTACTCATGACTTTTCCCTACCAGTGGGGGCCAGTGTCCAATTTTTGACTGATTACACACATTATTTCAGAGCGTTTCAACGCAGCGCCTTGTTCAGGAAACTAGGGTTACATACGTAACCTAGAGACGTTTCTCTGCATCCTGTAACGACTTCATATTTCTAATGTTAGCAATATTAGCAAAACGCTTCGGGAACGAGTGTCCAATCGCGCCAAACTGACCAGTCCCTGCCTAGTGTGTGTCTGTCAAACACAAATAGAGGAGGACTGAGAGGCCAAGAGTGGCACTGCGGTCTAGGTTATAGAACCTCACAAAGGTCAGCGGTGTGGACAACCTGCAGTGTTACATATGTCTTGAAGGGAAACTTCAGAGGAACAAGATTTTGAGGCAGCCACACTCCGGGTGAAGTGAGCTCTGACCCCGAAGGGAGCAGGGAGACCAGAGGACTCATAAGATTATGTGATGGCATCAACAATCCACCTGCTCAGAGTCTCCTTATTACCAGGGAGGCCTATCTTGGGAGGGCCATAGCAGACGAGCAGCTGATCGGTCTTTCTCCAAGGACTCGTCCTGTGGACATAGGTGTCCAGTGCGTGCACCAGTCAGAGCCGGGAAATTTTTTCCTGGTCTGGGGCCTGGAACAGAGAAGGATAGAATGCCTGTAATCTTACGGTCGTGGGACGCCCGAGGGCACCTTTGGGATGTAACCCATACAGGGATACAGGAAGGCAGTAGCCATACCTGGGGTAAACTCCATGAGGGAGGGGGCCACAGAAAGGGCCTGAAAGTCCCCTACTCTCTTGATAGAGCAGATGGCCAACAAGAACGCGGTCGTGATGGAAAGGTGCCTCGGGTAGAAGCTCGAAGAACGGGAGATCCCAACATGGAGGTTGCGACCCGGTGTCAGAGAGCGCTCATCCAGCTTACTGAGGGAGTCGGCCAAGTTATGTAGCTTGGCTATGGCGCAGGTCACAACCCCGAAAAAGCTTACTGCTTATTATCTTCATTATTATTATTATTATTATTATTATTATTATTATTATTATTATTATTATTTATTTATTTATTTAATTTTATTATTATTTATTATTTTTTACTACGAGGAGTGAGAGCACCCCCCTCGAAGAGTGCTCTCCGGGAGTGGAGCAATTGCATAGAAATGCGAGCAGAATGTGTGTGGCACAATAAGCGCAACGCAATATGTCTACAGTGCCTTCCTATTGAATATAGTTCTTACTGACAGTCAGACTGTGATCTCTGTGTGAAGTACAGCATTTTGAAAGATTTAAAAAAAAGAATCATTTATGCCACAGCATGGAGAAGCTTTAGATCAACAAATGTACAAACTACACAGTGTTTCATGTAGACATTATTCTGTACATCAAATTAAACAGTTTTCTTTTGGAAATGTCAATAGTGGGCAGAATATTTCTGTAAGTTAGTAAAAAGGTAAGTAAAAAACCCTGTTAAGTCTTAAATCATCAATTATTGAATCGACTTGTCCACCAAGCATCTGTAAATAAATATTGATATACAAGGTATATGTAATTGCCTTGTTCGAGGCACCCAGGCTAGAAAACTCTCATCTCCTGAATCATTAAAATTATTTTATCACATCAGAAGTAATTTTCTACCAAATCTTCTCTTTTAATGATGCAGCTGTAGTACAGCTTTTTTATGAGCTAAAAAATTTAATTCATGCTTTTCTTTCCCCAAACTCATTGTTTCCCACCCAGCTTGCCTAACATATCCAATGCAGTCATCCTGTGTCAGTGGCTTCCAAACAAAAGCAGATAGAAATAATATTGTTAGCAATAATTTCACACCAACTGTTACACTGCTTTCATGATAAGTTTGCACACCCCATGGATATTCATGATGTACTACAGATTACATAATCTGCTCAAAGTGCATGTCTGATTAACATCCTTCAGCTGTTTCTTTCCTGCACTGACACGATCTTAATTCTGACTGAGTTCCCATTCTGAATGAATTCACAGTCAATGTGTTACACATCATACCCCTGAGTATGCACCATTAAAAGTTCTTGCTGTTAAAACCGTACAATGGAAGTGCTAGGTCACAGCCCAAACACTGTTGGTGTGGCTTTTAAGAAATGAGAAAGGGGGGAAAAATCAGTTCCTCACTTTCTTTATGTCTAATTTTCCTTCACTTCCCTTCCACCATTTTGGACAAAGGTGAAGCAGAATTGCCCTTGTGTCTCCTGATTAAATTACCATACAGTCTGTCTATACCAATCTGAAAGCAAAATAAAGATGGTACTTGATGAGAATTTTCATTATCTGCCAAAACTCCTACCTTTTCAGTGCTTGCTTTTTTCTTTGATGAATACAACGTCAACTTGTATGATATACCATCCACTCAAATACTACTCAAAAGATCTAAGTATAATAATAATAATTAATTATTTTAATCTGGAGAAGCATTACCCATTACAGTTTGCACTGAGAGATAAAAGATAATGTGATACTGTAGGTTTCTTAGCTTTACAAAGATGGTTACAAAGGAATACAGTCTGTATCCCTTAGTGGGATTTTTTTTTTTCCATTCATCTTTTTGATGATTTATCTTCCTCACAGCAGAATAACATATTAGCTTTATTTCCTGTCTCGATCCCTTCTGAGCACGCATGCTTTGACTAATTCCTTAAGTTTTAAATAAATTGTCACAGTAGTCGGGCATTTCATCAAAGATTAATGAAGCGACCTGCAGCATCAGTAGCACTGCAGCTTACTTTTATTCACTGCAAACTGCAGAATTCATCTGGCCCAATTAAATCAAATTACAGCAAACCTTCCCATGGTCACCTTCAATTCGTTTCTCAGCACTTCACTTAATTAGAGTTTGCGTTCGGCTGGGCATCCCAAAAGGTGCATCTGAGTGGCGTTGAGTGCAAGATGGAGTGCACAGAGGCCAGTTGTGCTTTTCATAGCCTGTCGACAACCACCGTCTCTTTGGGTGCTTTGAAATGAGATCAGAGCATTGAGATTTGCCTTTTTGATAACATTAACTTTTACTCTGAAACTTATTTTTCCTCCTTAGCCCACATGCCTCTTGGACCCATCCCCTCAACAAACAGGATTGCTAAGTACAGTAACAAAAATGATTTTTTAGCGAAATGTAATTCAAAGGATGTACATTATTGTACATAAACAAACGAAACAACATACAGGATGCCATTAGAACTAAGATCCTACATATATTTAGTATTAGAAGGTACTAGATTGGCATATAGTACTACGACTTATGGGATTTAAAAGCAGGTTTCTTGCCAGACAACTCATCATTAGAGAGTGGCATGAAGAATCTGAACAACATCTGAATCTAGTTGACTGCATTTCTAAATAAAATACTAAATGAGGCATAAAAAAAAAAACATAAAACAAAGTTAAAAACAAGATGTGTACTGTAACACTAATGGCGTATTTTATTTTTTTTACCAGTCCTAATAGGTGTATCATTATGTGAGTTCTCAGAAAAGGCTTCTAACCGTGAAACAGTGGGGCGGCTGCTGAGAGCCAATTATTCTGGTGTCGAATGTTTCTCGGTGTAAGAAGTGGAAGCTCTGCAGCACCAAAAAAAAAACATTTAAATATGCAGTCATATATCTGTTTGGACATGTCTCAAGCCTTGTAATTATGCATAGGTACACGCTGGAAAATTGTCAACTATTACTCCATATACCACTATTATTCAGGCTGATGGAGTAAATTTTAATAAAACCAATTTCATTAAATATAATCAAATGCTAATGTGAACGATGTTGTCAGGTCATTTTAACTAAAGATGACACCTTTTCAAGACAATACAAATGTAGACATTAGCCATTCCAAATCACAGGTACAGCTAAAAACGTTTACAGAAACAATGTCCAGACATAACAAGTGAGTGAAGAGACAGAGGAAGATTCTGTGACAAAAACAAATACGTCATTGCATCACTTCCTACCTGAAGGTAGCCTTAAGGATCTGGCCTGTGGTGATCTCCTTGGTGCGGTTGTCATAGCCATAGAAGACGTCTCCAAATGTGGTTTGATTAGCTGGGATGCCTGCAGTCTCGCCACAGTCCACTCTCTCAGTGCAGGATTCAGACAGGGGAAGACATGTGCGACCATCCGCCCCACGCTTATAATCCTCGATGCAGCTACAGAGGTGGCATTGGAATTCATATTTTATTTTAGACTCTGTATTGCAAGTCAGTGTCAGAAAGTAGAGAAACACAACAGCAAAATCATTGACAAAGAAAGAAAATTTACACCAAGCATTAAGAAGCTAATAAATTAATTGTTTTTAGCATAAAACATTTTTTTTTAATCTGAGGATTGTAAATTGCAGGGGTGGACAGTAAAGATGTAAATGTAATTCATTACTGTACTTAAGTAGTTTTTTTTCACAAATTTGTACTAAACTGAAGTATTTGCATTTGGGAAAACTTTAACTTTACCTCATTTTGAAGTCAAATATCAACAACATTTAGCAAAATAAGTTGTTCCTTTTTATTTATGAGTGGATAAAAACATAACTGGTTAAGCCACCAATCAGGGTAGAGCTTGAGGTTTGGCTTGTTTTGACTGGCACTTGGTGATTCATCTGCTTAGCATGAACATACAGTTCAGTGTCAGATCAACAGGAGGCAAATCATTTTTAAAGTAATAAATGATGGAATAAACTCCTGACTTCCTGACAACCGTTGCCTCAAATGTGTCATTTTTTAAGTAGTTGAAAAAAGGTTTTGGGCACATGCTAGTTTTAATAGATATCAATCAGTGTGACTTATTAATATCATTCTATAAATAGATTTTTTATGGTAAGAGTACATTTTAGTCTTTTCCACAAAAAACTGAGTTGATTAATCAACAGTCTTATGACAAAAAAATGATAACACGAACATTATAGCCATAATAAATCATAGTATTTTGGATACTCTAAGTACATTTGAAGGCAAATACGTTTGTACTATTACTCGAGTAAAAGTTCAAAGGAAGCACGTTTACTTTTATTGGAGTAATATTTTACCATGTGCATCTCTACTTTAACTCCACTACATGGTTCGCGTACTTAATCCACTACTGTTAAATTGGGAATTTAAAGGTTTAAAGTTTCTATCAAAATGAATCTGACTCTCTTCAGAGCGCATTGCCAAGTTAAAAGGAACAGGGAGTCCATGACTGACAAACATAATATAAAAATGTAACCTGTGAGAATCCACCATGTTTATATGACAAAACAAAACAAAAATCTACATTAATCAGGTGGTTCATGGCCTTGTCCAAAAAAAAAAAAAGAAGGAGGTCATGGCTTGGCCCAGAGGTAAGCTCAGAACACACAGCTTTAGTAAACATGGAAGCATGGTAGCATAAAGGTCCCTGCAGTTTATTCGGATTTGCAATGTGTTCGCTCCATTATGATTATAGCTGGATTGTGAAAACCTCTCTGTTTAAGTGCTGTACAGTGCTCATGGAGTGTAGAAAATGTCTATAGCTTGTGTTAAAAGCAAACTCCACTTGCAATAAAAAAGTAGTCTTAAGTATGTACAGTATATTATCCCTTGACATTTTGATACTGTCAAAGCCTTGGATGGTAAAAATATATAGTGTTCCTGAACAAAACTGTTATATTATTTACTGTTTAACTTTTAAGAACATGAATTTCACATTTTCACATTCATTTAGTAGCATAATATTTGTATATATATATATATATATAAGTATGTACAGTATATTATGCGCTGACATTTTGATAGTGTCAAAGCGTTGGATAATAAATATATAGTGTTCTTAAGCAAAACTGGTATATTATTTTCTGTTTAACTTTTAAGAGCATGGATTTCACATTTTTACATGCATTTAGTAGCATAATATTTCTCAAAAGAGTGCTAAAAAAAAGCAAATAAAATACTCATTTCAAATGTATTATTATTCAGCAGCTTGGAAAATAGTATTTGATCCACCAACTGAACCAATGAACTGAGGCTGAAAAGTGTAAAAAATAGGAATTGATGAATCAAGTGTTCTTTCCCAAGCTGCCAAATAAGTGTGGAAGCCAGATAAATTGACAAATTTTCCATGATTAATGTGATAATTAGGCTACATCTGCAGCAATGCTAGACTACACTGATGCTTTCTACAGTTGACAAGCCAATACTTAATTTTTTATTCTGCACTTCACACAGTTAACTCTGCATTCATGTAATTTAATATAGCCATGAAATAAATTAAAGCGATTCATAGTTATGGAATATATATATATATATATATATATATATATATATATATATATATATATATATATATATATATATATATATATATATATATATATAATTTAAAATCTCTGGAATGTTCTTCAAAAGCAATTTAAAATACATAAATATATCATATATATATAAATATATATATTGATTATATATATTGATTAGGAAAGCCACACACCTGTTTAAATAAGACCTTACAAATCACAATGCATGTCAGAGCAAATGAGAATCATTAAGGTAAAAGGAACTGCCTGAAGAGCTCAGAGACAGAATTGTGGCAAGGCACAGATCTGGCCAAGGTTCCAAAAAATTTTTTGCTGCACTTAAGGTTTCTAAGAGCACAGTGGCCTCCATAATCCTCAAATGGAAGACGTTTAGGACGACCAGAACCATTCCTAGAGCTGGCCGACCGGCCAAACTGAGCTATCGGGGGAGAAGAGCCTTGGTGAGAGAGGTAAAGAAGAACCCAAAGATCACTGTGGCTGAGCTCCAGAGATGCAGTCGGGAGATGGGAGAAAGTTGTAGAAAGTCAACCATCACTGCAGCCCTTCACCAGTGGGGCTTTATAGCAGAGTGGCCCGACGGAAGCCTCTCCTCAGTGCAGGACACATGAAAACCCGCATGGAGTTCTCCAAGATGGTGAGAAATAAGATTCTCTGGTCTAATGAGACCAAGATAGATCTTTTTGGCCTTAATTCTAAGCGGTATGTGTGGAGAAAACCAGGCACTGCTCATCACCTGTCCAGTACAGTCTCAACAATGAAGCATGGTGGTGGCAGCATCATGCTGTGGGGGTGTTTTTCAGCTGCAGGGACAGGACGACTGGTTGCAATAAAGGGAAAGATGAATGCGGCCAAGCACAGGGATATCCTGGACAAAACCTTCTCCAGAGTGCTTTGGACCTCAGACTGGGCTGAAGGTTTACCTTCCAACAAGACAATGACCCTAAGCACACAGCTAAAATAACGAAGGAGTGGCTTCACAACAACTCTGTGACTGTTCTTGAATGGCCCAGCCAGAGCAATGACTTAAACCCAATTGAGCATCTCTGGAGAGACCTAAAAATAGCTGTCCACCAACGTTTACCGTCCAACCTGACAGAACTGGAGAGGACCTGCAAGGAGGAATGGCAGAGGATCCCTGAATCCAGGTGTGAAAGACTTGTTGCATCTTTCCCAAAAAGACTCATGGCTGTATTAGATCAAAAGGGGGCTTCTACTAAATACCGAGCAAAGGGTCTGAATACTTAGGACCATGTGATATTTTAGTTTTTCTTTTTTAATAAATCTGCAACAGTGTCAACAATTCTGTGTTTTTCTGTCAATATAGGGTGCTATGTGTACATTAATGAGGAAAAGAAATGAACTTAAATTATTTTAGCAAATGGCTGCAAAATAAAAAAGAGTGAAAAATTTAAGGGGGTCTGAATACTTTCCGTACCCACTGTATATATATATATATTCCATAACTATGAATCGCTTTAAAAAATAATAATAATAATAAAAAAAAAATATATATATATATATATATATATATATATATATATATATATATATATATATATATATATATATATATATATATATACAGTGAGGAAAATAAGTATTTGAACACCCTGCTATTTTGCAAGTTCTCCCGCTTAGAAATCATGGAAGGGTCTGAAATTGTCATCGTAGGTGCATGTCCAGGGTGAGAGACATAATCTAAAAAAAAAAATCCAGAAATCACAATGTATAATTTTTTAACTATTTATTTGTATGATACAGCTGCAAATAAGTATTTGAACACCTGTCTATCAGCTAGAATTCTGACCCTCAAAGACCTGTTAGTCTGCCTTTAAAATGTCCACCGCCACTACATTTATTATCCTAAATTAGATGCACCTGTTTGAGGTCGTTAGCTGCATAAAGACACCTGTCCACCCCATACAATCAGTAAGAATCCAACTACTAACATGGCCAAGACCAAAGAGCTGTCCAAAGACACTAGAGACAAAATTGTACACCTCAACAAGGCTGGAAAGGGCTACGGGGAAATTGCCAAGCAGCTTGGTGAAAAAAGGTCCACTGTTGGAGCAATCATTAGAAAATTGAAGGAGCTAAACATGACTGTCAATCTCCCTCGGACTGGGGCTCCATGCAAGATCTCACCTCGTAGGGTCTTAATGATCCTAAGGAAGGTGAGAAATCAGGCCAGAACTACACGGGAGGAGCTGGTCAATGACCTGAAAAGAGCTGGGACCACCGTTTCCAAGGTTACTGTTGGTAATACACTAAGACATCATAGTTTGAAATCATGCATGGCACGGATGGTTCCCCTGCTTAAACCAGCACATGTCCAGGCACGTCTTAAGTTTGCCAATGACCATTTGGATGATCCAGAGGAGTCATGTGAGAAAGTCATGTGGTCAGATGAGACCAAAATACAACTTTTGGGTCATAATTCCACTAAACGTGTTTGGAGGAAAAAAGATTGATGAGTACCATCCCAAGAACACCATCCCTACTGTGAAGCATGGGGGTGGTAGCATCATGCTTTGGGGGTGTTTTTCTGCACATGGGAGATGGCGACTGCACCGTATTAAGTAGAGGATGACCAGGGCAATGTATTGCGAGATTTTGGGGAACAACCTCCTTCCCTCAGTTAGAGCATTGAAGATGGGTCGAGGATGGGTCTTCCAACATGACAATGACCCGAAGCACACAGCCAGGATAACCAAGGAGTGGCTCTGTAAGAAGCATATCAAGGTTCTGGCGTGGCCTAGCCAGTCTCCAGACCTAAACCCAATAGAGAATCTTTGGAGGGAGCTCAAACTCCGTGTTTCTCAGTGACAGGCCAGAAACCTGACTGATCTAGAAAAGATCTGTGTGGAGGAGTGGGCCAAAATCCCTCCTGCAGTGTGTGCAAACCTGGTGAAAAACTACAGGAAACGTTTGACCTCTGTAATTGCAAACAAAGGCTACTGTACCAAATATTAACATTGACTTTCTCAGGTGTTCAAATACTTATTTGCAGCTGTATCATACAAATAAATAGTTAAAAAATCATACATTGTGATTTCTGGATTTTTTTTTTTTAGATTATGTCTCTCACAGTGGACATGCACCTACGATGAACATTTCAGACCCCTCCATGATTTCTAAGTGGGAGAACTTGCAAAATAGCAGGGTGTTCAAATACTTATTTTCCTCACTGTATATATATATATATATATATATATATATATATATATATATATATATATATATATATATATATATATATATATATATATATTTTTTTTTATTATTATTATTTTTTTCACATGTATTAATGATGTCATATTTATGTATTTTAAATTGCTCTTGAACAACATTCCAGAGATTTTAAATATGAGGTTTCTCCAATATAGCATGACATTGCCATTGATCACTATATATTAATAACTTGAAGTTATTCTAGGTGATTGATTGAGACAGTTTCATATCATAAAACGCTTCAGATTCTTCACTCTGTGACTCACTTTGGAAATCACTTTGGGCATGACCAACTATGGAAGCTCACATGACACCATGTCCAGAGGTCCAGAGATGGGAAGTGATAAAGTTCATATACTTCATTATTGTACTTAAGTAGATTTTTCTGGTATCTTTACTTTACTTCACTACTTACTTTTTGAAAAACTTTCACTCATTAAAATTTTCACACAAATATTTGTACTTTCTACGTATTACATTTTCAAACCAGGCTCAATACTTTATTTTGAATCTATCTGATGACCATATTTTTCCAGAGTGCCGTTTTCAGCCAATCAGCCTATTTCTTGTTATTGCGTAGCTTTTTTTTAACCTACCAATGGTGTATAATTTCCTGGCTATCACCACATACGTAGCAGTACGAATCTAACAATGAGCAAGGCAGAAGGGAACAAGAAGTATGGCTAAAGATGTAAACATGACTGAGAACAGAGACATTCCTAATACCACGATCCCTACCGCGATGGATCGGCAGCAGAACTCCGCTTCGGATTTTACCCGGAAGCTCGCTGCCGCTACTCATGGTTCAAACTAGCATGCGAGCACGGCTGCGCCAACCCCCCCCCCCCCCCCCCACCCGAAAGCCTGGTGGATTTCCCGGCTTGTTTCTCCGGCGAGATGGCCGAGTGGGGGGATTCCTATGGCCACGGAAAGGTCGTCGTACCGCCGCCTGGCCACGAAGAGGTCGTCGTTCAGCCGCCTGGCCGCGAGAGGGATGTCGAACCGCCGCCTGGCCGCAAGAGGGACGTCGTACAGCCGCCTGGCCGCAAGAGGAACGTCAAACCGCCGCCTGGCCGCTAAGGGGACGTCCCCAGGCTCCTCAGGACGTCTTCGTCAAGGGCGTCGCTCTGTTCTGGAACTCCGTGGTGGACGTAACTCTGCCCCAGATCTCCGCAAGGGAAATCGCGCTGCCTTTGGTCCTTCACGGCGTTCCCTGGGTTCTTGGGGGTGCGTTCCAGGCCTTCTCCTTCGACCCTGGATGGTTGCCAAAGCCTTCCTCGGAGTGCCCTGGCCTGCCTGGTGTGGGTGGTTTTGGGGCGTTAGGTGCCGCCCCTGGAGGGGGGGGTTATCAGGAATCCCCCCTTTGGCAGCTGTCATGCTGCCTCGCTCTGCCGCTTCCGGCATTAACAAGAGACAGGTGTCTCTCGTTACCGATTCATCTATATAACCTCTCATTCATATCTCACTAGTGTCGGACCTACTAGTTGACTACGGACACCGACCTTGCTCGAGGCTGCCAGCATTCCACGCTGGTTCTAGGAATTTCTCACATTCCAAGGATTACTCATGTTGGACTCGACCCGCGTTACAGCTCGTATACTCTCAATGAACATGATAGAGCTACTTCTGCTTCCAAATCATGGTCTGTATCCGGACAGAACTATGGTTACTGATAGAGGTCGACAAATATGGGTTTTTGTCTGAGCTAATGGTAGGGCAGACAATGGCTGATATTTGATTCGATTTTCTTTTTTCCCCCTTTCAAGCCATAATATCATAATATCTTTAATTAATAAGATGTGATACATAATTTTGCTTAAAATTAATTATTATTAAAAAAAAATTGCTTTAACCTGTAAGCCTTTGACACAGCTTTTGGGACTCACAGCTGAAAATGCCCTACCTAATTTTAAATGTTCCTGACAAAAATGTGCTACAAAGACAATTTAGATATATTTGGAAAGAGGACACTTTGAGCTATACAATGATTCAAAGTGGATATTGCTCAAAAAGATATTAAGTTATTGATGTTGACATATCATGGATATACATTTCCTGCATTGAACATTATTTTTATTTCATATATAAATACATGTCTCAAGAGTTTATATTTCAAATTTATGAAGATTGTCATGACAAATGAGATGCCATTTATCTGAGACTATGTCTGATCATTTTCTCCCTTTCCCTGTTTAAGAGCCACCTGCTAAACTCAGGTGGCTACTCATACTCTCTCCATATAGTCTGCATATAAATTAATGGCTGACCATTAAAGGCTATATTGTTATACATGTTTGGCAACTGATATTGATTTGCCATTCATATTCATGGCCAGGTAGCCAGACAAGCTATTGTTTTACAGTCATGGCTATTCATATTAATGTACGGCCATTCCAATCTCAACAATTTACACACACACACACACACACACACACACACACACACACACACAAACAGTTACTTTTCAATTATTTCTCTTACAAATACAAACAGCCAATAAAACGTATAACATCATATGAATCTATAAAGGGAGATACATTGTAACTTACAGATGTAAAATAGATTTAAAAAGATTTTCCATCCCCATGCAGATCTCCAAGTCTCTGTTGTTACCAAGAATATGATAGCTCATAGCTGATCCTCATAGCTGATTTGTGAAAATCTCAGATAAAACAATTTATTTGACTGGTTATTTTTTCCTTAGTTTTCTTTTTTAGTAAACAAAGTTCAGTTAGCACAGCTGGAAACAGCTGTTTGTGCAGAACCGAAAGCTGCATCTACTTCCTGGTTCGTCACTGCATGTGCTACACTGTTTGACTACTAAGAGTTTCTAAAGAGTAATAAAACTTAGAACTCGCCCACATGGGGAATAAAAAAACCTCCCATATATTGTTAGAATCCTGCACTCATTGGCTACATTTTTCATTTTCCATCAATCATTTTGTTTCCATAATGCTACTGGATGGAAATAAAAGTTTTTAAATGATAGGTGTTGCAGAGCAGAATGTCACAACACCTGCCTATAGAGTGAATACTGAAGCCCGAGATTCCGCCTCTTTTACTGTGTTTTTTAATTTTTTTAGTGGGTGGTCTCATTTGTTTTGTAACACTATATTTTACCAGCCATATTTGTTTTTTTACCACCAAGATGCTGTTTTTAATTTAAAGTTATTCTGAAACATATACAAACAATACACCAATTGAAATACTGTGACGTAAACAAAAGAATAACCATCTAAATTACAACACTCTTGCTTGGTTGGAGCAAAAATGCTTTATAGCTTGTTGTTCAGTGGACCCTTATCTTTCCTAATAAACCGGGATTTGCAGCAGTGGATGCGTTTGTGACTCATTATTACAATAATAATGAAAGTAGTGCATTTTTTTAAGCATGTTGTTGGTGTGTACTACTTCAGCAAATACATTCATTATACGTTTTCCTTTGAAAAAAATAGTGATCTAAAATCGCTGCTTGAGTCTTAGATGTTTAAAATGATGTAAAGGTAGTCATGGTTACTGTTCTCCCTTTTTATTTATTCTATTGCTAAACATTAACACCTGAGAACAATGGGATATCGGTCGTGCTGGTGCGGCACTTAAGGCTAAAAGGTTAATTATTGAACAACAAAAGCCTCTCTAATCAGTGCCCTGATTACCAGGCTTTTGTACCTGTGCCTACCTGTAGGCTAAACTACAACTTTTTAAAGGTTCACTAACAATACAGTTCCAAAAAGTTACTCTGGTTTTTCCTGCAGCATCGCTGGTCGACCTCTTGTTACTGACCATTATACTAAAGCTACTACGAGGTGGACATGATATTTTACCACTGTTTAAGGGGGCTGCTCACACAGGAGGAGGAAAAGATAAATGACAAGGATTGTGGTGATGCTAACTCTGACACACTTGATTTAGACATAAAGGAAAGAAAGAAAACTTATTTGTCAGGCTTACAATCTAGACCCTCGAGCATGAATGACTTGTCCTCCCAAGCTGAGCATTATCTGCGCAAAGCAACTTCATAATTGGGCTTGGTTTAGCCGACAGCCCAAGATGCCAAGGTAACAGAGAGAGACCTCTAATAACAGGGAAAGGCTGCTACCTGCTCAACCCATCACATAGGCAATTCCTGCACTCCATGCCTGCCTGCATAAAAATTATTAAATTGGTCCAACCCCTTGAAGAGTAAGCTACATACAAAAGAATATTCCAAGTTACAGATTCAGGGAATATGGATGAATCTCTAGCAATCGAGTCTTCAGTGGCTTTTCATCTCAAGCCAAACTGCAATTCCGTTCCTCTAGGCTCACTGAATGTGAAGACTGTCATAATACCAAGCCGAGATTTTGGAGGAGATCAAACAACAGCTTGACATAGTAATGCAGAAACTCAGTGCTATGGGAGAAAATTTGTGTGGTGAATGACTTAATTCTGACCTCCTCCTCTGATGCAGCTCAGGGCTGTGGCAGTGTAATGGGCTAGGCTGTGACAGGAGAGTGTTATGGATAAACCTGGCATGCTTGGGTGAAGCTCAGAAAGCAGAAGTTATGGGCACCGTGTAAAAATGTGATTTTAATAAAGGTCTGTTTGGGCCACCCATTGAGAAATTAAAGGAAACCAAAACTCACAGGGAAGCAAGATGATGAGGCATTCAATAATTCTTTACCATGCAAGCAAGCACAATGAACCTCTAAGCCAGCTTGGCAGGGTTTTGCAGCAGAGGTGGCAGTAAAAAGCAAGGCCAATGGGGTTGAAGTCAAAAGCCTGCTCACAGCAGCCAGAGAGCCGGAAAACAGTGGATGGCTCACAACCATTTGGTAAACATTGGGGGGGCGGCATACACAATTGTATTCTGTCTGTCCACCTGTAAAGGAAAGAAATGCAGCCCCTTGTTCTAAAATGTGTAGGGACTCTCTATGTAATATCAACTCAAGTTCAGAGTTATGTTCTAAAGTCTCACCAAGCAGTCACTACTTGGCTTTTGGGTATTGATATGCATGCACAGTTCATTTGTGCATTGCTTATAACTATTGCTTTATGGGGATATAGACTTTCTGTGGCTAATGGAGCATAGGCTCACGCATTGAAGCCTGAAATGTAAACTTTTTTTAAAATAATAAGTAATCAGAGTAGTGCTAAAGTCGAAAAAACAGCAAGGCCTTAAAACTGCCATTAATTTATAATTCCAAAGAAAAGAACAAATTCCTTTACCGAGTTTGTTTCTTTACATGTTAAACTAACACCTAGAAAATTTATTTAAAATGCTGACACAAAGAATGCTGATTGATTTGCCAAAACATTTGGTGCCTGTCTGGGTCCTTAATATGTAATTTGAGAGAACAGCAAGTTCCAGGAATCATGACCAGCTGTTTGTGTCTTGGGCCAGTCCTCAAATAGGGGAGCCAATATTTTGCCAGTGGCTGTCACACTGCAATGTAGAAGTCATATTCGCGGCATATAAATGTGCAGGATTTCAACCAACGGCCCAGTCCAAAAACTACATAATGGGCTCTACTCAAAAGAATTTTGGTTTAAGGTTGGGCTGCGCCACACACACGTGAGGTTTTAAAGCTCTGCTGCGTCTGAGCCATTCTTAGCGCATGCTGGGTGCTAGAAACCAATTGGACCCCATATAATGTTTATAAATGTGCAATTTTGCCATTTGCTCCCCATTAGCTACATTTTACTCAACTCTGAATACGGCCCTAAAAATGTTCCCGTGTGTTGTAAGATGCCACCAACATGCAGCTTTAATTGCAGATTAGGTCAAATGCAGCAGAGACAGAATTTCACCCAGCTGACCTTTAAGACATTTTGATAAAAGGTTTTAATATACTCATTGATCCTACCAATTGTATAAAGGAAAGTGTTTAATGATTGAAAATGTTTAATATGTAAGCAACACAAACTAAACGCCCACTCTAAAAAGAAAACCTGTATACCTCTCTTTCATGATGAAAGCAGAATAGTGCAGAAAACCATGCAGATACAGATCAAGGTAAAGTTGGAAATGCCTTGATACAAGAAGCAAAAGAAAAATGGCCAGATCATTCGAGCTATCAAGAAATATATATAATAACTCAAATAATCACTCCATGTAACTCGAAAAGCATTTTGCATGCACAAAACATCTAATCAAGAAAAAAGTAGAACCTGATGTCACCTTCTGCTGACTTCACCCCTTCACTTTAAGATTTGTCATGTTGTGCATTTTGAGATGCTGTTTTTTTTTACAACCACAAAATGGTTGTAAGAATGCTTATTTGAGAATGTAAAAATGCTTATTTGAGTTTCTATACACTTCTAGTCAGGCCATGGCAGTCTCTTTTGATTCATTAACAAGATATTTTAGCCCGCAACTCTCATAATACAGCATGGTCTTTTGCACCATTCTGTGTAATCCCTAAAGAATGCTGAGTTGGAAATTCCCAGGAGATCAGCAGTTTTTGAAATCAAACCAGCCCATCTGGCACCAAAAACCATGCCAACCTACAGAAATCACAGTTCCCAGGTGTAAAACTCCCGACCTTTACCTGCGTAAATTACTTATTGTGCTGTTTCCACAGCTACAGAAGCGATACAATTTACCCCCTTACGATGCAGTACGTTGGAAAAAATTTGGCTATGCAATTCAGTATGGTACAGATATTTCACATTTATTTTTTTCTTTCAGACAAATTATTACGAATTTACTTATGTGCCTTCTGACTTCTAACGCATGGCCCTTTCACAAACAGGCCTTTAAGTGCAAAATAAAGAAAAAATATGGAATAAAATCAGACGTTCTTTTTCATGTTCTGTCTCCAGGAAGATGCAGCTCTACCTCTGCCATGTTAATCTATATTCTAGGTGACTCTCAGGACACGCTTGAGAAACAGTTTAGCTGGGAGAAACTAATCCACATATAAAATATTGGTCATGAATTATTGGTATTTTTCTAATAATTATATATAAATAAAGTTTTTTTTTTTTTTTTAACCGATGTAAATAAGTTAAAAACAATGCATCATACAAATGCCAACTTGTATCCTTTGCACACTTTGATGCATTACATTGCTAACTTTTTTTCCGTTGCATCGAAGTAAATCAGCATATCTTGTAACTTCTGTATAAATAAAAGCATCTGTTCTGCTGTACATTTGTAAAAATTATTAGCATATCAAACTGCTGCTCTGTTTTTTAACACTGTATTGATAGTTGCTTCATTATTACCTTTAAAACAGTGAGTTAATTGCAGAGTTATTACAGAACAAAAGCCACCTACAGATGATCAGAAGCACAACTGCTTAGCTCTGGCACAGCTATTGTTTCTCTATGAAGGCAACAGTATTGCTTTGCCTGCAGGTAAAGCTGCTCTGGACATCACACACAGCTTGAAATTGATTCATAAACGCTGCATGCAAAGTACGCTCAAATACAACTTTGACCACATTCGCGATAAGCTTTTCAGCCTAACCACTAGCAGAAGCCCTTAATGTGATGTACCAAAGACAGATTCACTAGTTACAGTGGAGGAGCAGCTAACGAACTGGCAAATATTCCAACAACAGCTTGACAGTTTGTCTCAATCACCCATTTTCTTGCCTTCCGCATCTCTATGGTCTTTTCTGAAGGAAAATCAAAGCCAGAAGTTTTATTTTCTTTGAGATTTCGATACATGCGGGATTAAGAGACATGCATAGCGGGCAAGCTCTTATCATTTATACAGTGTGCCTACCTTTGTAGTGAGGGAAGTGCAAAACATTGATCATCTGCAGGCACCCTTATGGTTTTCAAAAGCACATGCTTTGCTTGCCTCTTTCCAAATACCCCACCGTCAGAACAATTCAAAGTATTGAATGCAGATTTGCGATGAAACCAAAAGGTATTAATTAAATAATCCGCTGTATGATTAATAATCCATTCCAGGCACACTTCACCTCCTAGTAAGGAATTCATACCCAGGAAACGAAGCTTAGCTTTTTTTATTATGAGATAAAGGTTTGACTAACGGCTCAGCCATGCTCGGTATTCTATTGTGTAAAAAATCTCTGGTGGATGTCATAAGCTCACAGAAATGCAAAACCGTAGATACGGTGCAAAGTCTGCCAGCATTTTCTTTATAATAAAACTTGTATTATATAAAAGGCTAGATTAAACCTGCAATGGTTATGTACAGTGAATCTTCAAATGCTTCCATATCAGCCATATGAAAAAAAAACCAACACTGGAAGAGTCCTAACAGTATTGCCATAAATAGTTTACCTATAGTAGTTTGTCTTTTTCTTAACCGAAAAACAAACAATACAGCAACAAAATACATGCCTATAATAAACGTATACAGATGTTTAGCTTTGTATGTAGGAGTGTACGTGCATGTGTGTGTATGTGTGGGTGAGTGTATACACACCCGCAGAACATCTGGATATTGTAAAGGGTTGGGTCTTCCTCAAGGGGAGCTAGTTGCTGAAGACAGAGCTGCTCACAGCCACCATTAAATCCATCAGAGCAGTCGATGCCAATGTGGTGGTCATAGCAACCAGTGCCATCCTTCATTGGGCTCAGACCAGGAGGACACTAATACAAACAAAGCAAAAAAGACAAAAATAATCGAACTAATTAAATAAAACCATGAACATGTACTGTAATAATTAGAGCCAGGTGCAGAAATGTCACAACTTGTAATCAGTTATTATAAGACATGAAACAGATCCTTTCACAATTTGTATTTGTGTCAGCATTTTGTACATGATTTCCAGCCCACCCACACAGCTCTTACATAACTAGCGTTGAAATACAAGAGCATAAACAGCAGCACACACAAAGTCCCACAGGATATCACGAAACCCTCGCTCTCCAACTTCTTTGAATCGTGCTGCAATTACATGTGCGTACAGGTGAAAGTATACCAAGCCGAGATTACCCCACTTTTGCAACTCCACACCTGCTCTCTTTGTTTCACACCGTTCTAGGCATCTCCCAAAGCAATTTCTCTCAGCACCACACAGCCAGATTCACATGATGTTTCTGTCATCTCTGGCTTCAAAGGGGATTTTGATAGGTTGACTCTGACTACATACTTCTGCTTAGAGAATAGGAGTAATGTTTCTGTATTCCTTTGAGGCATTAGGGTATAAATTTCATATTCGTTCTTTCCAGTGTCCAGAACACACTGATTTGAGCAAAGGCCCTTCAGACTTTTTTTTTACTAAACAGATGAATACCTGTAAGGCTCGTTTGTGAGTTGTAAAAAAAAAAGTAAATAAATATTTTTTAAATGCTGTAATAATGAAGTATTATGTGTACTATATATTGCACCCTTGCAATTCTATAATAGGTTTATTGTATATACATGTGTATATTTGTAATGCATATTTATATTTGATTTATTTATATACATTGCTATTTGCACTTCTGGTTAGAAACTAACAGTATTTCATTTACCCTGTACTTGTACTCTGCACAATTACAATAAAGTTGAATCTAATCTAATTTTATCAAATCAAAAAATTAGATGCTGCACATTGAAATAGAAAAAAAAAACCGAAAAGAAAAGAAATTACATCTAAAAATCAGTCCAACAGACTTTGATGCTTGAATGTCCACCACTAAGCACATTCTTGGGGAAATGAATTTCTAGACCTAATTCTTATACAAAATTAAAACAGTGAGGTAATATTTTAATTCTGCTCCTTGCAGAGTCGAAACTAAGTCATATTGATATGTGTCACATTCATTTGAATTGCGTAACATGTAACTGTCTTAGACTTCAATCAAATCGTTTCAGTGATGGTGAAATAACAATGCAAATCATACCAGTTAGTCCTGAAAACCTTGTATCACTTTTTCATTTATCTTACTGACAAATAAACCTGTACAGGTCTTGAACTGAATGATATCAGCAGTGAATCAAATCAGATCAGTGCCAAACCAAATGGTATCAATGCTGAATCAGATTGTTTTAGCACTGAATTAAATCATCAGTGCGTTATTGTATCAGATCAGAAATTTTTTGTTGTCTCATTGCCTATTGTAACACATAGCTACTTTTGGAGGTGTATATTGCATCATCCGAAAAAGAATAATACCCCTAATCATAATGGAATATAGATTTATATAAATGTAAGAACTTAAATGTAAGTAGTTTTTGGGTTGCTCTCAGTAAACGAGTCTTTAGTGATGTCGGCGGCATGTACACAGCATCAGGGTTTCTCCAGATACTGCATTTCACTGGCTTTGTGGTTATCCCCCTCTCTAATCTATATATCCCTTAGTTATTAACCCCCACCATCCCCCAAAATAGTGGGTAATGCCCCTTTAGCAGCTGACCGTATAAAATTGAAAAGGAACATAATCCTTTAAATATGTTTAATAAAACCTAAACAAAATGCAGCAACTATAAAATCAGAAATAGACTCTGGTTGCAGTAGCCTTATTTTATCTACGACTATTTCGCACCTTCAGTCTATTTCAGTGTGAAAACTACAGATAGCCGAATAAAAGAAAAATGAACAGATGAAATAAAATTTTTAAAAGATAGGGAGAAAGGGGTGATGTGCTACAGATGACCCCTCTACTATTTCTCTGTTTTCTATTTCACACTGAAGTATAAGTTACTAAGTTTAATTAAATCGTGTTACACTATCCACCTGGAAGAGAATGTCCTATAGGTTAGCCTTTTGTTTTGTTGTTTATGGTTTCATCCCTATGTGGCCGAGAAGTATAATATGAGAGGTATAAAATATTTCAACAAATGCAGTGTTTAGGTGCAGGATCCAAAGGTGTTTTTAATAATTAAACTTCATAATTATTCTATAAAAAACAGCTGCAAAAATACCTTAAGCCTCCATTGTCTATATAATCACAGTGAGGGTCAGGATTTATTTTCATAATAAATTCTGACTCCTTATTAAATTGAACCCTAATTATATCCATCCATCCATTATACTGTATATTGGCTATTTTATCACTATTTACTAACATGCCAAGCGAGACCTCTATAAAGGCAGTTCACTCAGGACGATGAGGACCTAAAGAGCTGTCCATGACTCAGAAGCGGCACACTGACTATGGATTCAATCAGGATGGGATTTATGAAAAAAATATGGCTTAATCCATGGGGAAAATCTTCTGCAGCCCTTTACAGGCATCCTTTTTCTAATCAGAATTCAATAACCAGCGTCCATAAATGTGTAAGGGGTTTCTAACCAAAGAAGCTATGAGCATCCCATTTTCCCACTACAAATATTCTATAACAGCCTTTTCCAGAAATGTGAAATGTAATACACCTTTGCTGAGCTGGGTCAAAAAGCGTTTATAGTGATTGGATCACAGCCTTCTGTTTGCTGCTTCCTTTTGTGACCAGAGATTTAGAAAGGTCAATGAAATCAAAGCAAGGGAGAGTATATGGGAGTAGATAATATAAAAAGTATTTTTTATAATAATTTTTTTTTTTATATATATATATAAACGGGTCTTTTTGATAATGCCTTTTCACAAAGATTTATGATCAAGGAAAATGTATGTAAAAGGAAATGATTCAGTGTAAGAAGAAGAGAGGAACTGGAACCTGCATGATTTATTCTGGTTAGCAGGCCATTCCTATTTACAATGTGTTAGTCTTTTATCATTAGACGAATCAGCAACACACACACAATCACACACTTTCATGCAAAATCTGTAAAATCTGCACACGTGAAGCATAATAGTCAGAGAACTCGGGTTGCATTGGCATTATGACGAGCTCTTTAATTGCTTTCACACACCACCAAAATCTGCATAAATCAGCCATTTTATCTGATTGTGGTGCTCTGTTTCTCTACAGAGAAGCTTTGTTTCTGAATAAAACTCATTCTGCTTCAATAAAATGTTTATAAAATGCTCAGGAAAGGCACTTTGCTTATTCAATAAAAGTTTTAAAATAATTGATTATTTATTTATATTAAGATCGGTCATTCTAGAGTATTTTCTTGAGTATCATATCTGTTTGTAGCAATTTTTGGTTTACTTGTCTACACACAAGGTGACAGAATTGCACATTATTTTGCATTATTTATGATTCAGAATTAAAAAAAAAAAAAAAGGATTTTCAATCATCATTCTTCTTTCTAATTCTAATATATTCTTTGAACAAAAAAAATCGAAGGTTTCCCACTTTAAGCCAAATTTCTGACTTTGCCCTGACTTTCACGGACTAAATAGATGAATTTCCATGACCTATGACATTAATCTAAACAAAATCAACATTATTAAATGAACATTAATTCAAAATACATACTCAGTGACTGATACAATCTTTGTCATAAAATACACTTGTTTGAGCTTTGTTTAATATTCAAGTTCAACCCATTTCAATATCATTTTGCAGCATGATTTTAGAAGCCACTATGAGAGCAAACATAAATCATTTACCTCAGATTTTTACAACAAATGAGGGGAACAAGAATGTTGAAACTTTAAGCAATATATGCTTGTCATTGTGCATTTATGTCATTGTTCTATCTGTATGGGTTGAACTACATACTTTCTTTCGGCTTCTCCCGTTAGGGGTCGCCACAGCGGATTTCGCAATTGACTTAAGTGATTGCCAGTTGATAAGCGGGAAGGTAGTAAAATGTCACTGAAAAATAGCCTAAACATAACAATAGGCAAAACATGCAAAACAACGTAATAAAAAACATGACATAAAAACATTTTATTTCAATAAATTAAAACTAAAATTCAAAGCAACAAAAAAAATCCCTGACATTCCATTACTTATATATAGCCACGCACCCATTCGATTAGATTTGGGCTACTACATGTTATATTTAGTGTTGATTATTTTGGTATCAATTCAGAATATTGGAAGAAAGTCACAAACTATTAAAGATTTTATAATCTCAGGTCCCTTTTAAAGAAGGAATCTAAAAAAGATCCTTTTTAATATGTTGTAAACACAAACACACAAGGCAAATTCTTTTACACTTTAGACATTTTTGTTTGAAATTAGAAGAAGGATATGGGTCAATAGCTTTCACATGTTCACAACATTTTTGATTACCTGCAAAAAAAAAAAAAAAAAAGAAAAAGAAAGCTGAAATTCAGATTAATTCTATTACAAGTTTCATCTTTAAATATAATTCCCAAATGTCCTCAGTGTGTAGCAAAATAATTTGGCTTCGCTTTTCCTTGATGTGGACTATAAGTAGACATCCATCTCCTCCAACTACCCAAAGCTTAAACTAGTTGTAATGAAAATGATAATGAACCGTGATCCACCATGAAATGTTTTATCTCTTACCGCAGATATTTTATTCTAACCAGATTACTCCGAGAGCGCTTTAGCATTCTCAAGTCTTTCACAAATTCTAGTATGTATAAAAAAAAAAGGAAATCACACAAAAGATTCAACTTTGAAGATAAACATGTTTATATGTAGTATCATGTTATGTCTGGTTGCTCATAGAGACAACCATAACAAATTGTTCTGTATTGAAATCACATCACTTCTTTTTTTAAATGACAAGCAAACAACATTCATTGAAGCAAGAACAGTAGACAGGTTTTATTCTCCATCCCTCGGCATAGCAGCCAATTTCTCAGCACAAGTGTCCATATGTCTTTGTAAGCACAAGAACAGGAATTAGATTTCGGGTCACTTTAGGGGCCACGATCCAGAATTAGCACACCCTGGCATCTTGAACAGCAGAGTGAACAGCAGGACAGTGACAAAAATGGATAAATCCCTTTAAATCCACCTTCTGAAGAAAACATAGTGGTGCTCTATTAGAGCATTGCATTCTAGCCTCTATCCCACAGTGCATGCACTCACAGGACCTTTCAGGGTCTTAACAGACAACTGAGAACAGCTTAGCGGAAAGTGTTGCTGATGGATGGACTGATGGGTTGACCTTCTGTCTCCACATGCCCCAGGTTTAAATCTTGCCTTAAGGCAAAATTTGAGACATAGATGTGTGCTCATTAAGATCCAACCTTATGTCAGGTATAATTCTAACCTTATTGTGCTGATGATGGTCTACTGAGGTTAGATAGAGTTTGGATCAAACTGACCGAAGCCTGACCAAAGTTCTGCTTCTGGAAATCTAATCACAAGGATGCTAAAAACTCTACTAAAATCAAGAAAAGTTCTGACATTAGTATTAAACATTTATGTAAATCATTTGTTTGATTAAAGCTCAGCAAGAAAAGGAAAGATTTTCATGTAATTTATCGCTCAATTGCTTGTAAAAAAATTAAGACAACAACAATAATGGAATTATTAAAGATAAATAGATAATAGATATTATATTCAGAAATATATTAAAAACAGATGTACACAGCGACAATGAAAAACCACTTTCGCAAGCCATGCATTTTTGTACTTTTATGTGAATTTCGAAATTTTTATTTGGAAAAACCCGACAAACTGACGCTCAAATGGAAATGAGGACCACATTATAGTTCAGCCAAATTTATTGGCACTGCATCAGAACAACAAGGTAAATATAACTAATGACAGACTGGATCACAAGCTAAAATAAACTATTTTCTACAGAATTCAGAATTTTTCACTGCTGTAAATGCTGTAAATGCTATTCATTGCCATTTTAATTCACTAATAGCTTTAAAAAATAATACTCATAAAAAAAAAAAATAAAACTAAAAAAAATAATAACTCATGGCTTCTCAATTTCATGAGATTTATAATACGGTATTGCTGGCATCTGTCTTTGTTAACATGGAAAATCACAGAGATTCTCTTTGACGACCCCAGGCCGTCTTGTTTAGGTGTGAACAGGGACCAATTTATTTTTCATGCAGGCAGCAGCGAGACAGCTCGCTCTGCTATACCAATCGTGACAGAGGAAAAAGAACTAATTAATCACATCATCATTTAGCGATTATCAGACTTTAATCTAAATGAAGCCGCTGCTTGCTCTCCCCAAGAGTGCCGTACATCAGTGAGGTGGGTCACAGAGTGCCTGCTCATGCTGACTCCAATATTAAAGATGACGCTGCTGTCCTCAGACAGGGTGTTAATTGATTAGTGTGGAGCTGCACTCACAGGGAGCCAGCCACCAAGCTTTTCCGATCAGACGACGTGAGGCATGGTTTACACACTCTCTGTCAACAAGTAATTACAAAACATCAAGCTACAAATCGACAGATGGAACCTACATTGGCTAACAGGAAGAGTGAGGTAGTGTTTAATTTCCACAAGGTGAAATAGGGTGTTTTTTCTTTTTATATATTAATGATATCTGCATGGTCCATAAGCATGAGTCTAAAAAACAAACTGTGCTGTGCTGAAATTAAAAGATTGGTGACCCTCTATCTGAAGGACGCCTACACTGAGCCTTCACAATATTCATAAGCAATGCTTAAATTTTTCATAAAGCAACAGCACATAAGGCTTCTATCAAAACCTTGTATTTATCACTTCATCTTTACATGAAAGACAAATGAAGCTCATTTACCAGTTTGTAAATGTCGACTGAGAATCCTTTAATCATAAATTATTGGATTCTTTATTGACAGCATGTTTATGAAATCGCAAATCTTGAACAATCTTCCTGTAATCTTACCTTTTAGAAAATGCATTGTCAGTGTCTATGTTTAATATAATAGGAAATGGAAGTACTGGCTAAGTATTTCCATTTAAAACTACTATGAAAAATCGTTTTGCTACACTCAACCCTATTTTAAAGCCTGATAATTTTAATGTCCTCGAACTAAAGAAGTAATCAAATTAAACATTTATAACAGTGTCAGAAATCACTTTTTATGCAATTTTACTAATTTGTCTATGTGCCTTAAATGCAACGATTTCACTGATAGAAGGGAGCTGCATGTATGTTTAATTTACTGTGATGCCTATTAAGTTGGACAATTTCAATATCTGTTGGAAAATGTGTTTTAAAATGGACAAAAAGATACCTACTTATATGCAGTTCCTATTTTGAATGAGCACAATTATCCACAAGTACACTGCAAAATCTAGTGAAACATCTGTCCAGAAGGGTGAAGGTTATTATGACAGCAAATGGGGACTAAATGTTGAATGGAATTTTTAAAAAGCACATACCTGCACAATCTAATGGTCAGGTGTCCACAAACTTTGGTCATTAGAGTAATTTTTGCTGTTTTTTTTGGCGCAGAGGACATAGCACACGTTCACATTTTACAGAATTGATCAATTTGCACCTACCATATTTTCCGGACTATAAGCCGCTACTTTTTTCCCACTCTTTGAACCCAGCAGCTTAAACAATCAAGTGGCTAATTTATAGATTTCTCCTGGGGTTTTCCCGGTTTTACAAGCTTCAAGCCGAAAAAACTAAACCCCATAACATTAGACCAATGAAATTGCTGAACAGTAGGTTCAGGTGAACCAATGAAACTCTTTATATTAAATCGCCCTCCCACTGAATCGGGCCGCATCATAAATATGGATGATGTTCCTCTGACGTTTGACCTGCCGCTCACTCGGACTGTCAACAGGAAATGCGAATCATTCATCATGCTGAAAACAACCGGGCATGAAAAAACACGCTTCACCTGTGTTCTGAGCTGCACGGCATCGGAAGAAAAGCTTCACCAATGGTGATTTTTAAACGCACGACGATGCCAAAAGAAAATTTCCCGAGAGAAATTGTTGTGAAAGGAAGGAGGAAGACAGAGAACAATGACTTTCTTGGTAGGCTACTGTTTGGATACAAGCCGTGTAACAGGCACTGACTTTCGTTAAAGCCTGTGTAAAGTTCATTAGTTTAAATGTAGACACCTGCGGCTTATATTTGGGTGCTCTTAATAGTCTAAAATTACGGTAGTTGACGTAATTAACTTTTAATTCTACATGAATGATTTCTCCTCTCCTTGAACTGCCACCTTAACGTGGTGGAGGGGTTTGAGTACTCGAATGACCCTAGGAGCTATGTTGTCCGGGGCTATATGCCCCTGGTAGGGTCTCCCAAGGCAAACAGGTCCTGGGCGACGGGTCAGACTAAGAGCGGTTCAAAACCCCTTATGAGAGATACTACATCAGGGACCGTGACGTCGCCCGGTATGGCGCAGCCGGGGCCCCACCCTGGAGCCAGGCCCGGGGTTGGGGCTCGTATGCGAGCGCCTGGTGGCCGGGCCTTCCCCCACAGGGTCCGGCCGGGCTCAGCCCGAAGGAGCGACGTGGGGCCGCCTTCCAGTGGGCTCACCACCTGCAGGAGGGACCGTAAGGGGCCGGTGCTAAGAGGATCGGGCAGCAGTCGAAGGTGGAGGCCTCGACAACCCGATCCCTGGACACGGAAGCTAGCTCTAGGGACGTGGAATGTCACCTCGCTGGCGGGGAAGGAGCCTGAGATTGTGCGTGAGGTTGAGAGGTTCCGACTAGAGATAGTCGGGATCACCTCTACGCACGGCCTGGGCTCTGGAACCACACTCCTCGAGAGAGGATGGACTCTTTACAACTCTGGAGCTGCCCATGGTGAAAGGCGTCGGGCTGGTGTGGGTTTGCTTATAGCCCCCCAGCTCAGCCGCCATGTGTTGGAGTTTACCCCGGTGAACGAGAGGGTCGTTTCCCTGCGCCTACGGGTCGGGGATAGGTCTCTCACTGTCGTGTGTGCCTACGGGCCAAACGGCAGTATAGAGTACCCGGCCTTCTTGGGGTCTCTGGGAGGGGTGCTGGACAGTGCTCCGACTGGGGACTCCGTCGTTCTACTAGGAGACTTCAATGCACACGTGGGCAGCGACAGTGACACCTGGAGGGGCGTGATTGGGAGGAACGGCCCCCCTGATCTGAACCCGAGCGGTGTTCAGTTATTGGACCTCTGTGCTAGTTACAGTTTGTCCATAACGAACACCATGTTCAAGCATAAGGGTGTCCATCAGTACACGTGGCACCAGGACACCCTAGGCCGTAGGTCGATGATCGACTTTGTGGTCGTTTCATCTGACCTGCGGCCGTATGTCTTGGACACTCGGGTAAAGAGAGGGGCGGAGCTGTCAACTGATCACCACCTGGTGGTGAGTTGGATCCGATGGCGGGGGAGGAAGCTGGACAGACTCGGCAGACCCAAGCGTACTGTGAGGGTCTGCTGGGAACGTTTGGCCGAGCCTCCTGTCAGAGAGATCTTCAACTCCCACCTCCGGCGGAGCTTTGACCAGATCCCGAGGGAGGCCGGAGATATTGAGTCCGAGTGGACCACCTCCATTGTCGAAGCGGCCGCTCGGAGCTGTGGCAGTAAGGTCTCCGGTGCCTGTCGAGGCGGCAATCCCCGAACCCGGTGGTGGAAACCGGAAGTAAGGGATGCTGTCAAGCTGAAGAAGGAGTCCTACCTGGCCTGGTTGGCTTGTGGGACTCCTGAGGCAGCTGACGGGTACCGGCAGGCCAAGCGAACTGCAGCCCGGGTGGTTATCGAGGCAAAAACTCGGGCCTGGGAGGAGTTCGGTGAGGCCATGGAGAAGGACTATCGGCTGGCCTCGAAGAGATTCTGGCAAACCGTCCGGCGCCTCAGGAGGGGAAAGCAGTGCCCCACCAATGCTGTTTACAGTAGAGGTGGGGAGCTGTTGACCTCAACTGGGGATGTCGTTGGACGGTGGAAGGAATACTTCGAGGATCTCCTCAATCCCGCCGTCACGTCTTCCATTGAGGAAGCAGAGGCTGAGGGCTCAGAGGCGGACTCGTCCATCACCCAAGCTGAAGTCACCGAGGTAGTAAAGAAACTCCTCGGTGGCAGGGCACCGGGGGTGGATGAGATCCGCCCTGAGTACCTCAAGTCTCTGGATGTTGTGGGGCTGTCTTGGCTGACACGCCTCTGCAGCATTGCGTGGCGGTCGGGGACAGTGCCTCTGGAATGGCAGACCGGGGTGGTGGTCCCTCTTTTTAAGAAGGGGGACCGGAGGGTGTGTTCCAACTATAGGGGGATCACACTTCTCAGCCTACCTGGGAAAGTCTATGCCAGGGTACTGGAGAGGAGAATACGGCCGATAGTAGAACCTTGGATTCAGGAGGAACAATGTGGTTTTCGTCCAGGCCGTGGAACACTGGACCAGCTCTATACCCTCTACAGGGTGCTGGAGGGTTCATGGGAGTTTGCCCAACCAGTCCACATGTGCTTTGTGGATTTGGAAAAGGCATTCGACTGTGTCCCTCGCGGCGGCCTGTGGAGGGTGCTCCGGGAGTATGGGGTCGGGGCCCTTTACTAAGGGCTGTCCGGTCCCTGTATGACCGAAGCAGGAGCTTGGTTCGCATTGCCGGCAGTAAGTCAGACTTGTTCCCGGTGCATGTTGGACTCCGGCAGGGCTGCCCTTTGTCACCGGTTCTGTTCATAATTTTTATGGACAGAATTTGTAGGCGCAGCCAGGGGTCGGAGGGTGTCCGGTTTGGTGACGACACGATTTCGTCTTTGCTCTTTGCAGATGATGTTGTCGTGTTGGCTTCATCAGACCAGGACCTTCAGCATGCACTGGGACGGTTTGCAGCCGAGTGTGAAGCGGCTGGGATGAGAATCAGCACCTCCAAATCCGAGGCCATGGTCCTCAGTCGGAAAAGGGTGGCTTGCCCACTTCAGGTTGGTGGGGAGTTCCTGCCGCAAGTGGAGGAGTTTAAGTATCTTGGGGTTTTGTTCACGAGTGAGGGAAGGGTGGAACGGGAGATTGACAGACGGATCGGTGCAGCTTCTGCAGTAATGCGGTCGATGTACCGGTCTGTCGTGGTGAAGAAGGAGCTGAGCCGCAAGGCGAAACTTTCGATTTACCGGTCAATCTACGTTCCTACTCTCACCTATGGTCATGAGCTCTGGTTCATGACCGAAAGGACAAGATCCCGGATACAGGCGGCCGAAATGTGCTTCCTCCGCAGGGTGGCTGGGCGATCCCTTAGAGGGTGAGAAGCTTAGTCACTCGGGAGGAGCTCAGAGTAGATCCGCTGCTCCTCCACATCGAGAGGGGTCAGCTGAGGTGGCTCGGGCATCTGTTCCGGATGCCTCCTGGACGCCTTCCTGGGAAGGTGTTCCGGGCGCGTCCCACTGGGAGGAGACCCCGGGGAAGACCTAGGACACGCTGGAGAGACTATGTCTCCCGGCTGGCCTGGGAACGCCTTGGTGTCCCCCCGGAAGAGCTGGAAGAAGTGTCTAGGGAGAGGGAAGTCTGGGCATCTTTGCTTAGACTGCTGCCCCCGCGACCCGGCATCGGATAAGCGGGAGAAGATGGATGGATGGATGGATGAATGATTTCTAACTTCGAAAAAAATAAAAAGACGACACTATAGAAAATAAACTAGCAGCTATTTGTAATCAGCTTCTGATATTTTGTTTGTTGTAATAGCATAACGTACTTGACCTGCACTCTGGTTCACACAGACACACTGGAGTCCATCTACTGTACTGTAGCAGCCAGCTATTAAAAACTATGAGCAATACTATCATTAAAATCATCACCACTGTTTTATAAAAAATTTAAGCAACGCACAAAAATGTGTTATAAAAGTACTTGTGGGTACCATTTGAATTAACATATTAATACACTGCAAGAATGAAGTGTATGAATCATTTATATGAAGCTTATTTTAAACATTTCAATATTAATTACTGACATAAAAACATGTTATTAAAACAAAATTAATTTTAATGACTAGCAAAGTGTGAGGATTATGCTTGGGGTCTATACTTCCCATCTGCCACTTCACCATCTTACATGGTCTCTGCATCTGTTTCACATTTAAGGTTAATTAGAACTTGTATTTAAGTGTCACTCTGGACCTTACTCATGGTCTTGGGTTTGTCCACCATGATCTTCTTTCACAGCTTTCGATATTATGCTTAGGTTGGGGATTTCTTGTCAATGCTTTTAGTCAATTAGTGTTATTTATTCATCTAGAGTAAATTTGCACTGTAAAACTAAGGGAGTTTTTCTATGCCACAGTCGCACCAGGCTTGCCAATAAAGGATAAATACACATAGTTCACTTATTTAAACCTGCTTTGGTACAATGTCTATTGAAAAAACTCAATGACCAACTGACCAATGACCAATGATTAAACACCAACTGAATTTAATTTACATTTCAGAATGCGAGTGCTGCTCATATAAATGCCACTAATAGGAGAACAACGCAGTATTTAGCAAAACCCCATATGAGATGCAAAACTTGTTAATGAACTGAAAAATAATCCTCATTACCTTATGCGCACTTTGAAATATGTCTTTGTTTTGGTGTCCTCATGCACGGCCCCAGATTGCGCTGATTGATGACATGAGCACAGCCTAGTAATTTCCTTTAATTCTGAGTCTATTATTAGAGGATGTTCATCATCTAATCTGACATGTAAAAAATGTTATCTCACATTCCGTATGGAATTTGGCCAAGCTTTAATTGGGATCATCTCATACAGTGTAGAGCAAATAGCAATCTTAAAAGACAACAGTACAGTAGAACCTTAACACATGCTTCCTGAAACACATCAATTCAGACACTTTATCTTGCCTTTGTCCCTATATCTGAATTTACATACACTAACGAAAGGTAGAATTTGCTCTGATTGACAGATGAGGATGTAATTCCTGAGCCCAGAAATCATGAACAATTCTGCTCCTTTAGGGACCTGGCCTTAGATTGATGTAGCATTAGGATTTAGACTCAAAATCATCTGATGATATAGAGAATGACTTTTCCACTGTAAATTTTTTAAAGCTGCACAGATCTTATTAATCATGTGTTGGCTATAGCTTTTTAGGAAGGTTAAAACTGGTGTAAAAAAATGCACCACTAATCAAAAGTTAATTTTATTTTCTGTGAGTTTTAGGGATTGTGTTAGACATGTGGACATGTAGGATATTTTTAATCCAACTGACCTGAATACAAATAATACATGTTATTCAGTTTGTCAGTTTAATTTAGATTAGGGCTAAAATGATTCCTCAAGTAATTTAAGTAATATGAATACAAAAATATCATTGAGGCAAATTATTTGGTTTGCTTAGTTAATTTAACTACACACGGAACATTGTGTTTCCCTACGGACCTTTTTTACTGAAGCATCACCCGCTAAACTTTGGAGCGCTTTGGACCGGAACTACAGAAGACGCTGCAAAATAAAATTAAAAAAGGAAGAATGGGGAGAAAACAGCAAAGGGCATGAAGATTCAATATTAAGTCTGTTTCCACCACAAGTTTGCCTAATTCCGGCGTTTTTTCTCTTCGCAAATCTGACTTTATTTTTTGCAATTCCCACTTTTTTTCTTTTTTTTTTTTACCAATCAGGCAGCGTCAGAAAGCTTTACACATTGAAAATGAAATGGGCTACAATCAATAGAATCGCATGGTATGAAACTAAGCCTCCAATCCCTGGGGAGAACTCTGTCTAACAATCAGCTCTGGAAGAGACAGAACAAGACAAATAAGGCAGAGGAGGTTCATACACCTTCAAACTTCAGGATGTACCAGAAATGTTGGCTGTTTACAAGAAATAAAATCTGAATTACAAGAAATAAACCCGGAATTGCATGGAAAAAAAGTTAGAATTAGGCAAAACTTTTTTCAGTGGTGGAAATGGGCTTCCATGGGATTCAGGCCAAAGAAAACCACAAAAAGTTTCCAAAGTATGCAAACATTTCAATTTAAATTTCTTTAATTCTTTCTTTTAAGAGTAATCTAAAATTTATTTTTAAATTATTATTTACGATTTATTGTATTTATATATTTGTATTTGCATTTGATGTAACATGGCAATTAAACACTTTCTTTTGGCTTCTCCCGTTATTGGTCGCCACAGCGGATCATCCGTATTCATGATCTGCATGTTTGATTTGGCACGTTTTTACGCTGGATGCCCTTCCTAACGTAACCCTCCCCATTTATCCGGGCTTGGAAACGGCACTAAGGCTTGTGCAACCCTAATAGCTGGGGTTGGTTCCCCGACCAGGGATCGAACCCCGGGACGCGGTGAGAGCACCGCATCCTAACCACTAGACCACCAGGGAACCTTGATGTAACATAGCAATTAAATGGATTTAGTTTTCCCCAGAAATTCTTTTATGAAATTTCAGCAATAAAAATAAAAATAATTCCAAAAATGAAACACGTTACTTGTTCCTTTAAAGAAACCTGTCTTATTGTATCTTGTATATTTACCATTTTCCTTTAATAAAGAAACAGCACTTCTTAATGAATTACTCTATTAATCATTGGAATAATCGTTAGAATACTCGATTACTAAAATAATCAATAGCAACAGCCCTGATTTGGATTGAACAATTATTTCCTTTTGGAATCCTACATGCTCATCTTATCTGAATGATTTATCTCAGTTCAAACTGGTCTGACATGAAGAAATCCTCACATGGCCATGGCAACATGGTGTGTAGTCTGGAATTGCCATTTTCCCCCTTTTTCTCTCTAAACATAATAAAATGAAATGATATTATTTATTATGTATCAGCACCCTACTGGGAAATGCCTTGTTGTTAAAAATGGTATTATGACTCAGTAATGCTTGTTCTTTAAAATTGTGAACAAAATGAACAACATCCCATTAGTTTTGAAGTACCAATGTGATAGTCAATACTATTTCAACCCTTACACTGTTGGTCATTAAAGTGAAACTGAAGAGTCTTTACACAGGCCAGTAAACTCATTACCTATTGCTAACCAGAGCTACATACTGTAATGCCTGTCCAGTCTAATACATTTCTGAGATAATGCCTTTTCTCTTGACCACCAGGTTAGTAGCCTCCACCCGACAAGCAAGAAAGAAAAGATGTGCCATCTTTAATCATTAGTCAGTGAAAGATTATATTTTTAAGAATACAATGAAAAAATTGCATCATGCCACTGTTGACTGGTGAATGATGTTGAAAGCTTCTTATCTCGCATCTGCACTGCCAAATGTAACCACACACACACACACACACACACACACACACACACACACACACACACACACACACACACACACACACACACACAAAGTGGGAATGCAATCATGCTGTGAATGAGACAAGGATGAAACCTAATACAATTCTCAGCAGGTACAGATAATATGTTCTAAATGGAAGCAAATACACTTTTTTTTTTTTAAAGCTTGCCGAAAAGGCCAGGTTTTTACTTTCATGCGAGTGCGACTGAGTGGTCAGATATGAAGCACAGGACACCGAAAGGCCACGTACATTATACAAATGTCCTGTGCTGTGGAATACAATTACAGCCTTAATAGCAAGTAATTATCTGTTCAGGGTCAGTGTGGTTTAAATTAGTTATGCTATTATTCTGATTCGATTTTAGTAACTAGTACTTGTTCAAAAAACACAATAGAAAATCTAGACGGAATGCACAAAACAAAAAAATAACTGCACAGGTGATACATTTAACCTGGAACTATAGCAAAGTGCACTAATCACACTGAGATAAAAAGTAAATCTGATATCACATTAAGCATCAGGAAGACGGTAAGAGGAACCAGAATCCTTGCATCATTTGTACGAATTTTTAAATAATAGTAAAAGAAAAGTTAGTACCTGGAATGGCCTGGAATCATAGAGCAGTAAAGCAATTTCCTGGGCTTTATTTCGAAATTGATATTTTCTTTGTTTCACTTTGCTTGGTTAGGCAAAAAAAAAAAGTCACATACTATTAGAGCAATGGCTAACAAGTAAACAAAAAAGCATGTAGAAAAAGGGACCAGGTTAACGCACCACACAACCGGTGGAGTCCAACTTTCGATCAGATATGCAGCGGAAGTTACGGCTGCAGCCGCCGTTGTCCTTTGAGCAGTCTCGCACCGGGCCAAAGGAATCCAGCAGAACTTCCAGACTGTCGAAGGATGAGGAAATCATCAGCTCCTCCCTGAGAAAAGTGAAAAATACAGAGTACAGACTGTCAATAACTAATATTTAGAAAGCCTGACAGAAGTAAGTTGCAATAATATATCTAAATTACTTAAGTGTACATGGCCTTTTCTTTTAATAACATTGTTTTTAGCCTTAAGTAAAAACATTTGAGAGTTAGCAATTGAGCTCGGTTTGCCACGTCATGAAATAAACTCAACAGCTTGTCAGCAGTAACATGGCATATGAATAATTTGTGCTTATGTTATATTTGGTTTGGGTGCTGTTACATAAATCATGATGTAACTCAAATCCTGAAAAACTTCTTCCTGTGACTCATACCAACTCCCTATGCTTCCTTTTTGGGAGCTTCCATATGTTTGTTGCTAATTTATTAACTAAAATACAAAGCCCCATTTAACTTGAAATTCCTACTTAAAGAGACGTCCTCTTCTAGAGTTCAGCAAGTGGCATTAAATCAACATGGCCGCTCCACATCAACAGCAAATAAAACAGCACTTTTTACTTTTTTTATTTCGTTGTAAATTAAAGTGTTTGTCTTAGATCATATAGACATATTTACTTGTTAAATCTATGACTATACAGCTTAATCTTTGAGGAGGTACATATGCACCAGTCTTGATAGTAACCTGGCTAGCTAGTTACTAACAAAAGATCTAACTGTCTAACTCTGCAAGGATATGTCTTAGCACATAGCTGATTTGCTATGCTGGACAACAAACTACATTAAATCTTGTTATTTTCATTTCATTCAAGTGTAAAGAGATGTTCCTATAATATTTTTGATGTGTGCCATCATTAAATAATTAAACAATCATTCAAGTAATCATTTAATCAATTAAAAACTTGTGTGAAATTGTGTAGATTTTGTTAAGCCGATTCAAGTTCAAGTTAAAATTTTATTTGTAACATACACAAACATACAGATTACGACATGCGGTGAAATGCTTTATACGACTGTACAACATTTAAGCATGAAAAAACGATTGAGGCAAATGTGTTAGTTCTGAGAATCCTGTAATGCTGACCTGGTGAACCTGTTACTGTTGCGTTGTTTGAGCTGTACTGAATAAAAATCATGTGTTTTTCTTTTTTTCAAAGCATTAAATAACAAACTATCTATAATGTACTGTTTTGATATTTGGAAAAAAAGCAATAATTATGATGGTAAAACAGAAATGCGACCTTTTTATTGCCTGATATGTATTGAGCGTCACTTTTTTACTGGGGCACTGAGTAAGTGGAATATGTGTGATAAATGGAGAGGATTCATGAGCATGCAGCCACATCTCACCTGGTGAGCGAAAAAAAAAAAAAAAAAAGGCTGTATTGTTTTGCAAATGCAATGCCCTTGCTCACTCTATGCTGAATGATAGGACCATTCAAATTAGTTTGATGATTCATTGTTATTATTACTTTTTTAAACCAAAAAAAGGGTTTAAGACAAATGAAAACATTTCTAGAAAGACAGGCTAATAAAACTGATAAGATAAGGACTAAGGCATCTTTGTGAAGCTATATTATTCAATACCATATGAGAATAACTTCCTTCTTAAGTTGTCACCAATTGCTTTTTGGGCTTTATCTATCTTTATGTTTGTTGTCTAATCTATTCCCCTTATTTACTGGAATAACTGGAGTTTAGATTGTGTACCGTTGGACAAAATTTTTTTTACACAAATTAGCATAATGAGCATTCAGATAAATAACATTATTGAATTACCACTGAACACATAATCACTCTTTTCCTTTTGTAATGAGACAAATCTACTTCAGTGAAGGCTTCTTTCTGTAGGGCTTCGAGAATAAACTCCACTAGCATTTCCTTTCATCGGGTACACAAATTAAATAGTTAAAAACTTGATGTGGAAATGTAAATGTAAAATCATATGAACGTCAGATCCAAAGTTCAAGTTAAAACACTATGTAGTATACACTATGTAGGGGTAGGGGTAGCTCAGTGGTTAAGGCACTGGGTTACTGAACGCTTATTTACAGAAGCACTGATGCAAATACACGCTTAACAGTTATACTATCAGCTTTGCGGTTGTTTGAATAGTAAGAATACAGCTCTGGACCTGACACAGCGCATAACACACTTTAGATGTCCACACACTTGAACTGGAAAAAAAAAGCTCTGCATAGAAATGTGTGTAAGGTTAAAAATCAATGGAAATGTCAACCACAACCTGTTCTTATTAGATATATACTTCTGAAAGGTAACAAGTACACATAGGCTCTCATATCAGCAGTTTCTGTAGTTCTGCATACATTCGGCAGCGTAGGTAGACTTTCTTAATAACCTTTGAGAATCTGCATTATCAAGTAATACAAAGTAAACCATCTGTACATGAATTAAACTTTTAAGGTAGTACTAAGTGTTTGGTGTGTTGGTTTTGCTTGATTAACAGTTTGATTACAGATTTGTTGCTTTATTACAATTTTAGTTTAACCGTGTCTTTGTTTTTTTTCTGCTACTCAATATTGCGTTATCTGTCTCTCTTGTTTGCCATGTTTAATGTTAATAAAGGCTGCACTTGCATCTCTCTGGCAGCTTTTTATAGCAGTGCATTAAGCAAGTTCTTGCTTTCAATTTTCAAATTATGAAATAAAAAATAAGAAAAAATTTTTTTTTTTTTGCACAAACAAACACGGATGCCCAATAGTAACAAAAAAATCAGCAGAGTACTCTCAGACAGCAAAGTTTATCAGAGAGCAAATCTTTATAAACTATTCATCCAAGGCCTGCAGTGTGTAGCCAAGAATCAGTGTAACTGTGTGAATTACCGTGAGACATTCTAGTGAACTCAACCCACCCGACAGTGAGGCAATTTTCACTCAACTGCACCTACATGTCTTAGGGCGTATAGCTCCAGTGTCTGAGGAGTGCCTGGTCTGTCAAATTTACCTTTGGGACGCCAGTCATTTTGCATGAGCAATGTACTGAAATCCAGAGGAATGTCATTTGCCCCCCAAAATCTGAGGAAACTTCAGGACATTCTGGCCCACCTTGTTCCAATTTAGAGCTAGCACAGGACGCACAGGGTGAAATGATGCATGCTAGTCATGGACAGAGGTGGAATTTGTGTGTGTATGCATGCCAGTGTGCGGGAGTGTGAGGTATACCCAAAATAGGAAAAGAGAGATGTTTTGTATAGAAACAGACTTGGGTAACTCCCATGAGGTTAGCTAGCACTTGTAAAACTTTGACAAATTTCTAAGACCAAACTGTCTGTAGCTGTGATGTGTGTGTGTGTGTGTGTGTGTGTGTGTGTGTGTGTGTGTGTGTGTGTGTGTGTGTGTGTGTGTGTGTGTTTGTGTGTGTGTGTGTGTGTGTGTACACGTGTATGTGTGTAAGAAATATGACACATATTAGCTAAGCAATGACTGAAGCTTAACAAAGCATCCTATATACAGCATGTTGACCTCCCTAATTAAGGTCAATATAAGATGTGTTTGCTCAGCCATACATGCCCATTAAGAGATCTTTCCAGGATTATTACAGCATCGACTGTAAGAATATATTTTTTTAAAGCTATAAACATATACAAAAATGACTCTTCCTCAGTAACAATAACAGCTTTACACACTCTTGGCATCCAGATACCCAAGCTGTTCTACGCTAGTTGGGTATTTCTTTCTGACCTTGCGATCCAGTTTATCCTGGAGCATATTAATAGGATTTCAGTCTGGTGACTGAGCAGGCATTTATAAGTATAATATACATAAGTATATAAGTATAGTATATAAGTATACTGAGCAGCCATAATAACTAACACTCCAGTTGTCTTTTTGCTCTCTAAAACACTCTTACGGAGCTTGGATGTGTGCTTCAGGGCATTGTCTGGTTGTGTGGTGAAGTTGGTTTCAATTAGCTACAGCCACAGCATGTGTCTAATTATGGGATGGTAGCCATGTTGGTTACAGCTTTAGATCTTATAATGAGTAATTGACTAATCAGTAAATTAGCCAAACTCCTTCTGTAACCATTATTTAATCCCGACTGGTTTTATTGCTGCTTAACTTCAATTTACAAAATAAATAGTGACATCTGTTATAATGTCAAAATTCACCAAACGTGTACACCAATAAAGTCTTTTTTTTTTTTTTTTTTTTTTTTTTTTTTTTTTTTTTATTACAAAATTTATCTAAGAAACAGTTAAGTAAGTAGAACGCTAAATAAACATCAAGTGCAAAACAACTATATTTGGTTGTAATACCCGTTCAGAATTCTTCCACTTGCCGCATGAGTCTGAAAACAGTATGAAAAATATCAATACAGCATTTAGTCATTACTTGAAAGTGTGTATTTTATTTCTCTAATCGATTTATGATGAACTTCAATGGCCATTTATTTCCTCAGCTATTATTAGATAAAACTTGCAGTAGAAGACCATCAAATTTCTTCACAATTACTCCTGATTGCTGTGGCCTTACAAAAACACCCTGCAGTGATATAATTAGAACAAGAGTGATCATTTGTTTTTCAGCATTTGTGGTACTTCAAAATATTTAGCAATAATGAGATTTATTTAAGCTGGGTATTACAGTACATACTGAGTGATATGGTTTGCATTATTGGACATTATTCTAAACACATGATACCAGAATTAACAGATAGATTATTTGTCATTGAAGAGATCAGTAACTCATATATGGCATATAAGAAGAAAGAACAGAAAGTGATGTATGTCAGAATTGGAAAAAAGTGCTTTAGGTGACTTAAAAAATTAAAAAAAATTACTAAAAAGAGTACAAAGATGGTTTGTTCATCTTTTTTATCTGGACCAAGTACATTTCCATGAAGTTAGAAGTAAAGTGTTTGAACACCTGACTATCATTTATGTTAAAATCACACACTAGTACACCAAAGCGAGGTCCATGGCTTAAGTAGTTTGGGGTAAGAGTACTTAAGTGTTGCCAAAGAGCCTTGACCTCAACCCTAATGAACACATGTGGGGTGAACTGGAACACTGACTGTACACAAATCCCCATAGTCATTCTCACACTATCTAGCAGAAAGCCTTTCTAGAAGAGTTCGCTTTTATAACAACAAATGGAGACTACATTTAAAATGGCAGGTTAAAAAAATAAATCTCAGTGAAATGGTCTGGTGTCCACAAACATTTGCTCATAAAGTGTATGTTGTGTATTATTGCAAATATACTGCTATAAAAGCTAAAAAAGGAGTTTGGCTATGTCCTGTTTTACATCTGTAAAGTTAATAAAGTTTCCCACCTAACGTCTACGGCGTCTTCCATGACAGTCATATCTGTCTTACACTTGGCAGAAGGGTTGATAGCCAGCTCAGCTGGTGGAATGACAAAGCTTTTGCTCAGTGGCAGCCACATTCCTTCTCCCAGAGTGTATGTGAACCTGAAACAAGAAAGAAACACTTCAGATTGTGTGACAAAAATAGATTAATAGTTTGTCAGTAATTCAACACTGCCTGCCACAGCAATATGGCATTCTGCTGACAAAATGGGTGCAGAATTTGCATGGAATATATTTCTTCTAGTATCTAGAAATGATTGAATGATGACACACACTACTTACAAGAAACCCCACTACTTCATAAAAATGCGGGCTAATATATATATAGTCGAGTTAAAAATACACTTTAAAATATCCTTTTATAAAATTATTAATGCGAAACATTTAGTTACTATACCAAGTAAAAGCTAATGGCAATAACAGATAACATCAATCATAAACACTCACACAAAAGCATAAACACTCACACAAAAAAGAATATGGTCCTATATTGCAGTAAATACTGCATTAAGCATCATGTCAGAAACAAATATACTGTATGTGCTTTCACAATGATCTATTTCTTAATAATATTCTGAAATGTATCGAGCTTTACATATTACACTTGTAATTCTGTGTTAACAATCAATTATTAATATTATTACTATGATTTTATTTTATTTCTTTAATGCCAGAAAGGTCGACCAATGTTGTGCAATGCCTGATTTACATGTTGATATAAATGTATTTGTATATTCATTTGGTTATATTCATAAACCAGCTCAGGATTAGAAAAGGTAAAATAAACATATCACAGTCTTCATAGGCTTTTCATCCTCATGTTTCAAACAGAGCACCTACACACTGTGAGCCTCAGCGCAAGTCTACAGCAGCCAGACAGTGTTGTCTCAAGTTTCCCACCTTCCAAAGTCTGCAAATGGAAAGACTTCAGGTTTACATGGCATTGTGTAAGCTAAGAAATGCAACCCCTGGAGTCAAACTGTCTGTAACACTCCTGGCTGTGTTTCACGTACAAACTCCACTTTTGGATTTTACTTTTTGCAGAATAATGTCTACAATATATTGAGCAGCATTTGGACACAGTCTATACAGTACTTTAGGTGAACTCAGTGGACACAAATGTATTCTGTAAAGACAGATAAATTTTGTCAGCGGCATTTAATTCTTTTGTTAGAATCTTCAGGAATAAAATAGAAAGCATTATTTTAGACCGAGGAATCAAGCTTGACATTTTATAAAAGAAAAGACTACAATTTCGTTGGTGGTTAATATACCTAAAAAAAAAAACAAGATTTCATTTAAAGGTCATGAGTCCAAATCTTAGCAACACTTAACTGCTCAGCTGTATAAATGTAGATCGCTCTGGATAAGGGCATATGCCAAATGTCATAAATGTACATACCATGTTGTAAATTATATATAATAATTATTTTTATTTATTTTCATCCTTTTGTCTATTTTTTGGATAATATCAAGCCAAATTCTTAATAGCACAGACTTAGATCATTAGCAATTCATTTACTGCTAAAATTGATATAAAAAGAAAATTATATACAGCAAATAGATAGTTAATTTAATATGAAGAAGTAGAAGAAAGTTAGCTATAAACGTGGTTTCATACAACAGATCCATTAATCCAAATGGACTGAGCATTTATTTCCATACCCCAAAAGTAAATAAGTGGATCTTAATTAAAAAAAATAATAAAATAAAATAATAATAATAATATATATATATATATATCTATATATCATAATATTTGCATATGTTAATAAACAAAATTTAATATTCATGATTTGTTTTGCAGCCTCGACAAGAAACAATAAAATGTTGTATCTTGTATTTTATCCACAAGAAAATGTAATATAAAACAATATAACAATAACATAGGGGAAATAAAAAAAAATAAAAAAGCTTGTAAAGGAACAGAGAAAAGTTGCTGTTGTCACAAACCTCTCGGTCTCCAAGACAGTGCATCGCATTCGGGAAGGTTAGAACAGATAGGTTAAGAAGACCACACAATTTTGGCCAAGTTAGGAACATAGGAGGATAAAAAAGCTTCAAAACACACACAGTGATCATGGGCAATTATGAACGTGAATAGTGGGAATACATGTTGATAGCTATTGCGTAACATTTGTTCTGACTTTGCTAAGAAGCACACAATTCAACCAGAAGATAATATTTTGTTAACACTGGATAATGTTTTGCTAACACAGCATGATTTCACCTCAACCTAGATTGCTGAAGTCTTCAAAAATATATTCCCTCAGCTGGATTTAATGATGCTGGTGAAGAATGGTGCGAAAATCGTTGGTGTTTTTTAATGGTTCCGGAAATTTACAGTGTACATGGGTTTCCAGTCAATTTCTTGTCAGTCACATGACACATGGATATATATTTAGCTCAACTGTCAGAGGCATGTCTGTCATGCTCCACCTCCTGTGCTTACATACTGACTTTCTATAGCTTTAGCTTTTATTAGTTGCACTGAGTAGGAGCTCATCACTACATTTTGCCAGGGTTTGCAGGAAGAAGTGAAGATTAAGTTAGCCTGTCATGACAACACCCTGACTGTGGACCAGCTCATCGACCTGGCCATCTGTTTAGACAACCTGCTGCATGAATGGTCCAACAGCAAAGGCATATTAATCAGTGCCAGCTAAATCCCCTGAGACCAGGGAAATTGGTTAAAACATGAATCTTCAATGAAAAAAGGCAGATGTGTTTGTGACTGGGTCTATGTCTGTACTCTGGCAGAGCATTTATGTGCAGACTGTGGCAATCACTAAGATCCTCAATAAACCAGGAGTCGCTTACCGAAGCTATATACAGATTAATTGCGTAGTCATGTTACACTGATTGCAAATGAACACTAATTATGGAGTTATAACCGAAAGCTATAAGTTTAATAAATCTGGAACCGTAACCCTGCTCTCAAAACAAGGGGTTTTGCATTTTGCAGTGGATTCAATACTATATACACTTAAAGGGGTATAGTCATTGACAAGTATATGCAACATATGCTTAATTTAATTACTGACAAAGTATGAGAAACAAGCCATACTTTACACTTCCATATTCTGCTAATGTTTCATACTAACTGATGATGTACAGTGAGGAAAATAAGTATTTGAACACCCTGCTATTTTGCAAGTTCTCCCACTTAGAAATCATGGAGGGGTCTGAAATTGTCATCGTAGGTGCATGTCCACTGTGAGAGACATAATCTAAAAAAAAAATCCAGAAATCACAATATATGATTTTTTAACTATTTATTTGTATGATACAGCTGCAAATAAGTATTTGAACACCTGAGAAAGTCAATGTTAATATTTGGTACAGTACCTTTGTTTGCAATTACAGAGGTCAAACGTTTTCTGTAGTTTTTCACCAGGTTTGCACACACTGCAGGAGGGATTTTGGCCCACTCCTCCACACAGATCTTCTCTAGATCAGTCAGGTTTCTGTCCTGTCACATGTGCTGGTTTAAGCAGGGGAACCTTCCGTGCCATGCATGATTTCAAACCATGACGTCTTAGTGTATTACCAACAGTAACCTTGGAAAACGGTGGTCCCAACTCTTTTTAGGTCATTGACCAGCTCCTCCCGTGTAGTTCTGGGCTGATTTCTCCCCTTCCTTAGGATCATTGAGACCCCACGAGGTGAGATCTTGCATGGAGCCCCAGTCCGAGGGAGATTGACAGTCATGTTTAGCTTCTTCCATTTTCTAATGATTGCTCCAACAGTGGACCTTTTTTCACCAAGCTGCTTCGCAATTTCCCCGTAGCCCTTTCCAGCCTTGTGGAGGTGTACAATTTTGTCTCTAGTGTCTTTGGACAGCTCTTTGGTCTTGTTAGTAGTTGGATTCTTACTGATTGTATGGGGTGGACAGGTGTCTTTATGCAGCTAACGACCTCAAACAGGTGCATCTAATTTAGGATAATAAATGTAGTGGAGGTGGACATTTTAAAGGCAGACTAACAGGTCTTTGAGGGTCAGAATTCTAGCTGATAGACAGGTGTTCAAATACTTATTTGCAGCTGTATCATACAAATAAATAGTTTAAAAATCATATATTGTGATTTCTGGATTTTTTTTTTTGATTATGTCTCTCACAGTGGACATGCACCTACGATGACAATTTCAGACCCCTCCATGATTTCTAAGTGGGAGAACTTGCAAAATAGCAGGGTGTTCAAATACTTATTTTCCTCACTGTATATGGTTTACTAAACTTAACTAAAGTGAGGGAAAATATATACCGTCTTTATTGGCAGTAGGTAAGTACATACATAAATACATACATGTATACATGCAAGTAAATACATAAGGAAGGAAATAAGTTATTAATATAAATAAAAAGGCAAAAGATAATAAGCAAACATGTTTTTATGGCAGTTAGTCTAAGGTGACATTCAGGTCCCATAAATCCTGTTTGAGAAAACATCTGTATTTCTAATCCTAATCTGAGATTTGATTTAACATCAGATTCAGTAACAAAGGTTTCGCTTAAAAAAAATCATAACACAATCATAACTGCAAAAGATTTCACACTTTTCTCTCTTCTTTATCATATTGTTATAATTACAAACTGCTTACAATGAGATGGATCAGTGACACTTGTACAGCTGAAAGATTGGAGCATATCCCACTTATTATTGCATCAGTTCACTCGCTGCCTGCCTGAATTATGTATTAGAAGAAGAAGCAGCCTTAATTTGTCACATATACATTATGACACAATGTATATCACATGTCCCAGCTTGAGCAAGTCAGCTATGATTACACACCCCTGGGGCTTGCTCAAGAGCCCCACTAGAATGTATATACTATGCTTTTAGCTGAACACTGTCACATCATTGATCTTTAAACAAACACATAACCTCTCAGACTTGTCGGACATACGGTATCATATTATAAACAGTAGTTTAAAGGGTATCAGGACAGTTAAGGCCACCATTTCAGAGACTTTGCATTTTTTATATCCAAATTGTTCATTTGCATTTAGCAAAGTGCCCAGTTAGCATAATGAAAGGGCAAGGATAGGAATAAAATGAAGTGTCATTTTCGGAATTAAACGACAACATAAAATAGCTATAAAAAAGTAAAGGCTTAATTATATCCAATTATACTACCCTGTTCTAACTTCTGTTGGTGCTGAATATAACACTATCCAATGCCTGCATTTTAATAAGCTGCATTAGATGCCTATACATGATTTGAATTTGGCAAATGTATTAGTTGTATTATCTTCACCTAGACAAAGAAAAAGAAAATGTTGTTATATCTATGTTAGTTTAAAAAAATCACTTTGTAATTAAGCGCTATGCCACTACTAGAAACATTAATAGTATGCTATATGTTATGTTATGCTATTCCTATATGCCGTTTCAAAAACAAAGTAATGTGGAAGTTTATTTCACAATTACCCAAAGGGTAAAGCGTGGCATTTTACAAATTGGGTTATCAGCGCATCATCTGATCTTGTTCGCAAAGGTCTGGTGTGGCTGCAGGTTTTCATTCCAGCCATGCAGGAACCATACTGCATTACGTCTACTTTGTTAGAATGAAAACCTGCACCCACACCAGTTTTGTATAGTTATCTCATTTCATCCTATGTATTTGTATTATGAAAGGGTAAAATAAAAAGATTACACTATTTATTTCATAGAATTGTACTGTATATAAATGACAATTAAAAAATATAAAGTGAATAGGATTACAGCAAACTACCAGAAAAATTTGCAATACATAATGGCACATTTAAACATACATTTTCTAAAGAATCTGATGGTCAAGGTGGTTAAATCAATGCAACCTAACTGAAATAAGTTGTGGCTCAGTGTTTAAGGCAATGTTTAAATTATTTTATCAAGCAACACCACGGTCCTTGAGCAAGACACTTTAAGCACTTGGGTGTATACTGCTTTCATTAAATGCTGCTCTGGACCAAAAATATCAACCAAATAAATAACCAGAAATCATTAAATTTGTTTAAATATTTTACGTGTACAAAACATCACTCAGAACATACAATGATATACTATACAAAGTACACGACTCACCTGTATATCACAAATTAATGTATGTAAAATTTTTATAGAGTAACTATACTACGAGTAAAATGAATTAAATGCATTGAAAAGAATAAAAACAAAGCTGTACATCTGCAGAAAATCAGCATTCAATAACAGGAACCTGTCTAAACTTGTGCATTTAAAAAAAAAAGTATGTATTCACATAAAAAAAAAAGTAAGTATTCACATATTACATTAACATTTGGAAGAGATTTTGCTATGGATTACGTTAATGCACGACTATTATGTACATCTAAATTCAATTAACAAACATCAATAAAAAACCCATAGCTGATCAATCATAATATAATTATAATAATAACCATTTCCAAATCAATAATGTATATTTATTAGCTTAACATTGAACTATATTTTTACAAAAGCCATATCAAATATTAAAGTTTCTGTTTGCTTAGAAATAGTACACCTAATCATCTTTCTGGCCTTTGTTCATATATTTAGGTTAGAGTTCTAATAGCAACTTCCTGAAGTGTAACAAAGTGGATAATTTCAAAAACACATTCCCGATAAAGTGCCGATAGCTAAAGCATCAAACCAAATCCAACTTTGCCCCTACCAAATGAAAAGCAACTTTTATAAATAAATCCAAATTCATGTGTGAAAAATCCATTTGTCCACATTAACAGTGGCTAATTACATCTGGACTGTTATAAATAAGAACTTTTTGTTTAAACATTCAAATCACTTATCATATTCAGTGAATAATACTTGATAAATATTCCCTCACATTTAGAGTCATCCTCATCTACTGTATACATTGGATACTATACTGGTTAATCGGTCATTTACAACCATATAGATAATATAAACAAATATAGAAAATATGACCATATTAGATATTCCAGAAGAAGAGTTTTATCTTATTTTTATTAGTGTTCAATTCTACATGTTTTTATGTATTCATAATTTATGAATAAAACATAAGTGAGTTTTTATTGCCAGAAATAAAAAATAAAAAATTGGCACTGGCCAAAGTTGGGCACAGCAACTGGGCACAGATTTTATTAAATAAATGGTAACATGGAAAATGTGCGCAATCTATTCTCCAATGAGTGTGTGTTTGGCTGATGGATCTAATATCAGTCCTTTTCACAATGTTTTAAATGATAGGAGCTGAGTGATTAAACAAAACATATAACAAATGTATATATATCAAATATATACATTATATATACACACACACACACATCTAATAATTCCTTCTGCATTCATCATATTGTGCAAGTAGTCAGTAGAACAAACATAAACAGCCAGTGTGGCTAAATATATATAATAGTTATGTGCCATAATAAAAGAAGAGAAGATGATTAGGATTGAATTAAATGAGTGAGATTTGTGATGTGACTGATGTGGATGATACTGGCTGATACTTTAATAAGTAAAAACTAATTTCTCATTGTAAAAAGTTTTGTACATATTTGGCAGTAATGAGATAAATAAGTAGATTAGGTCAGAATTCTAAAGGTTGGTGAAGTTGGTCTTTGAGAATTGCTTTTTTATTGGTTGTAAAAACTGTAGTAAAGTCATGAGGCACCCAGTGTATTTGAATTGTCTTTAAATACTCCATAGCCACGAATACCATTCTTTGAATACATATCTAAAATGCAGGCAGCATTCATAAGGGCTGTCAGTGTTCTTACCTGAAGATGCGATCAGATGGCTGCTCCCCCATCACCAAGTCAAAACCGCGCTGGAAAATGGTGTATGGCCAAGGACTGGAAACAAAACAGAATCAAACTGTTGTGTAATTTTTTTTCCCATTTCTTATAAATCATCCCACTCATAACTGTAGCATTTGACCTTTAAATATCTGTAAAATTGTAACTACCCAATAACAGCAAAGACCTTGTCCATTAAACTAATGCATAAATGTAACACAGTTTTTTGTCTCACACACACACACCGAAAATGAAACACGCAGACATGGAGACAATAGCAGTCCAAGAAAGCTGCTGCAATCAGCAAAGGTTTCTTCTTGATACCTGAAAGCTCTATTTTGTAAATATTAAATTCTCTCCATAAGGATTGACATTGAACATTTAACAGAAACACAATGACTTTTGCCAAATGCTAGCACAAATGGCATTTGAGCAAAACCTTTATCAGTGAAAAGGCTATGTAAAGTTCAGCATTGGAAATATGTAGGTCCTTAGGTATTTAGAAACTTTTAAATAGCTTTTTTTTTTTTTTTACTTCATCGGATTTCTTTTTGCCTCCCTGAGGTGTTCGGTCCAATTAAATAATCTTCACACCTTCACAGCATGCCACTCAGCACGCAAACCCCTCAACATCATGAGCTATTCGCTTCCCTGCTGCCTATCTTCCTAATTGTTCCAATCAGATTTCTAATTAACAGATCCATCGCACCAACCATCATCACTCCCATCTCACTTCCAATTAAAACGCCAAGGTTTTCCACACCTCTGAGTCTTAAACACTCCAGAACAGCAACCCAAATTCCTGACAAGTGCACATGAAACACTGTTTGGCGAGGAACGTACTCGAAATAACTTTGTTTGCATTAAACACTTCTTTTAAGAAGAATCTGCTGAAAGATGGTTCTTGTTTTCATAACTTTATCCATTGTGGCTCAGTTTTTTAGAATTGTAAAATTTTTTGAGGTTTTAATGTTGCTAGTGAATCTGACCTGGGGAACAGGATGCCATCTGTTTAGCAGCTTGTAAGACTCATCTTGAAAACCTTGAACTGTTCATTTTTTTTAGCATATCTGAGGGGACACAAGCTGAAAGTGAAGGAATTTAAAGTGATATCAAGCACACACACTATCCGAAGCTCTTTTATACCTGTCTACATAATAGCCCGCAGGGTATTTAGTAGATTGTTATGCTATTTTGGAAAAAATTACCTATACGAATACAAAACAGAAAAATGTGCTGTAGGAGAGAGCTAGAGAAAGAGAACACAGAATGATATACAAACTGGTTTTCATTATTTAAGCTCAAATTTCTCCCCACTTTAATCTCCTGCAGATTCCCACCCACCAGCTCTCCATTATCAGTACCAAATGCAGAGAAATGCATCTTCTTACACATACAGAAGAAAACATTAGTTACTCTTTCCCACATCCTCTAATGACTGTGATTGACAGGCAAGTGAGAGTATGAAATCCCTCCTACCCAGGAAGCACAGCCAATTCTGCTCCCTTGGATTCCAAAAACAGATGGCTGTGGCATCTTCAGGATATGGGAACTCTTGATCTCTTGATTTTAGGAGGAATGCTTTCCTGTTGCACAACTTAGGATGCCAATATATATAATGATTCTATTAACTTATTCATCCTTTACTGGCCATCAAAGATACAACCAAATAAACTGATGTGGGGTTAAATTAATCATACTCACCCCTGATTCGGGCCCCATTCATTGCGAATGCAGAGATGCTTGTGAACGGGGTCTTTCATATACCCATCAAAACACTGGCATTCACCTGTAAATGAAGAACATATTTAAACTGTGCTGCCAGCAGCTGAAATGCACAACATAATTAATGAGTTAATACAAAAAGCGTTACTAATGGAACACACTATTGCAGCGTGGCCCCACAGGGGAGCAGATGGCATCGAAATGTAGGCTTTGGCATGATCTCACCTGAATTACACAAAGCCCTGTTCCACATTAATGACTGGTGTAACATGTCCTAGCAGTGCACGTGGCCAGTCACTCTGGGTCAGGATCAGTTTGGGAGAAGCTGACTTGCTTCACTTATCACTGGCTTCATCGAGGAAAGCCTTCGCACAAACTTTTCCTGATGCTCACCTAGTGCAAACTGTAACAACAATATATTCTACTGAAGTCCCTGCTGCATTCATTAAACTGTCTGATTGCTTGTCCAGGATGCTTGAGGACAGACATCAGAGCTAGACTCGGCTTTGATTATTTCTAAAGGAACCTGAATGTAAAATCTCACAATTACTGTTGTTTTTTTCTTGTTGTGTGAAGAGATCAAAATAAAATACTAACTTTAATAAGTGTGTTATTCTATAGTTTATCACTTAAAAAAAAAACTCCCAAAGCTAGCTAATTATCAAGGCAGTCCAACTATTCTATGCTACAGCAAAAAATACAACTAGTGTAGTGTAAAGCATAATAAAGTGTAATAATTTAACCATCCATATTCAATTTTTTTATTGCCACAATTTCAACTCATATTGACTTTGTTTATATTATACTACTATACTTTCCAAGTTGTGCATTAACATTTAAATTACTCTAGAACTCTACTCTAGTGATTAGAAGTGTTTTTTTCTACTCAATAGAATCAAAGATTAGCCAGAGATGATCAAAATGTGAACATTTGTGCAGGTTATATTAAAGTCTCTAATATTAACTCACATCATTTAGAAGCCTCACAACACTTCGTCATCTTACATTCTCTTAACTTCGCATTGTCGTTTTATGTCACGGTACTCATGGAGAATATTTGAAATTAATTAAAGTTGCATAAAATAGATCATGCTATGTTTCACTCAGCTAACAATAGACATAGAATACACCATTATGTATTATTTATTATAGATGCAATTAAAAAAAAAAAAACAGTTTGTGAAATTGGCCTACAACAATGTGTTTAATTCAACACGTTACAAATATTGTTAATAGTGATGTTAATCAGAGGGAGAAAAAATAAGCTTTATTTCTTTTTTACTGTGCTAGTCTGTGCTCAATCACATTCAAACACTGAAGACCGACAGGCATGTACACATCAGACCACAGACTTGTAAAATGATTTACTTGAAATGTTTTGGTTTTCTGCACATTACTGAGAAATCACATATAAATCATCCACCAAGCAGATTTTCCTCAATTCCTACCAGCGAACAGTTCCTGACTGCACATTTTTTGTCATTATTACTGTTCGTTTGTCCTTCTGGACAATTAAGTTGGTAATTACTATTTGTTCAAAGAAAAATCACAGTTAGAAAAAACACACATTTTTCTCAACTGTGTTAGTGTAAGTCAATGGAATTCGCTGAAACATTACATGATGAAATGACTATTTCCTATTCTCAAGGCATGCAGCATGACCTTTTCCAAAAGCTTACAGTATTCTGTAAGAAGAGTTTAACAAGCCTACACTACTCCAGAAACATGCACTTAAATGTCCTACAAGTGGCTTTAGTGTTCATTACTATGCAGTGCTACGGCGTAAGTGTGCACTGTTGTGAAGCTATGAAGTGTGCTGTGGAAGGTTTGTGAGTGCTGCTGCTGTAGATGATGTATAAAGGGCATATTCTCCCCATCAGTTTGATAATCAGCACTGCAGATGTGTCAGACCCTCCCAGCCACTCGGGTTGACATTAATGTGTTTTGTCAGGTCACAGTGTAAGTGTGTCATTTGTGATTTGTTTGTACAGGACTGATAAGAATGCACTCTGAATCATAGCATAAACAAATAACATGAATTATTTGTAAACTGCTATCATTTTAGAGCAATCTTAAAGGAAAAGGGTTAACAGTTGACTTTTTCCTGAAAATTGTCTGGATCTGATCAAAAATCATGCTGACATTAAAAACACATCTGATCAATTTACTGCTTTAAGCAATGCCCTTTATGTTTTAATACATGTACTCTGATGTACACAGATATCTAATTGAGTTCTATTTGTTACCATCAACACAACCATGTTTTACAGACAAGACGGGTATAATACCACTTCCTGTTTTCTCAGCTCGACCAGTGTGTTTAATATTAAGCAGATTTCATCATTGCTAGCAAGAATCCTAGCAGGCAGAGCAAAAAGGCATGTAAAACCCCAATGCACTGTTCAAATCTAACAGCATAAATAATAAAATGTGCTGGTTAAACTGATATTCCATTGCAATCTACAGAAAAGTTTAGAAATATTATAAGCTTACAGTTAAGCTGTACAAGTAAAGTTCAGGTCTGCATTCCAGTTTATGTGTATAATAATGTTGATAACTGTTGAATTCTTGAATCTTGAATTGGTCAGAAGATGGCCATTATTGTTGTATAAGTACACAGCTTACATGGTAGTTATAATATGAATGATAGATTAATAGTAGTGTGCAACTTTTAATACGTCATTGTTTCTATGGTGGCAGTTTATACACAGTATGTATGACAGACAGTCTACATAATTGAGGACTAATATTAACCAGATTCAAAAAGAAATGTAATCAGAAGTCTACTGTCTAAAGTAAAAAAAAAGAAAAAATACAAGTTTATGAACAAGCTGTGCTTATTTTTGATATATGTTGCACGGCACAATGTCAAGTATAATTTTTCTATAATTACAAGGTATTAGTATGATATTTATTAGACATACAAATTGGCCACGTGGACAACATGGACACCTGATTTATTAAACCATTTCAGATTTGGTCCCCTGTTATGCTATTCTACTGCCTCCACTCTTCAGAGAAGGCATTTCATTACATTTAAGGGGGGCTATGGAGATTTCTGCTTATTCAGCTATAAAAGCATTAGTGAGTTCCAGCCCTGATGTTTGGTGAAAAGACCTGGGGTGTATTTACAGTTCTAGTTCATCCCAAAGGTGTGTAGTGGGCCTGAGGTTATGAGTCTGTGCAGGTCGCTTGAGTTCTTCCACTGCAATCTTGTAAACCATTTCTGAATATTTCTTGCTTTGTGTATTATAACTCTGGAACAGATTTGTGGCCCTTGTAATGCTACAGGATAAAAAGCTATTTTAGACTACAGTATTTTGCATTTTCAGATTCGTGATTTATAATATATATATATATATATATATATATATATATATATATATATATATATATATATATATATATATATATATATACACACACACACACACACACACACACACACACACACACACACACACACACATTTTTCCCTCCTACTAATTTCTACCATTCATATATTCATATTCAGACACTTTTTAGTAGCAAGCGGACCAACCAATCATGTTGGTTTCATCAAAACTGTTGAGTTACATGCTTTAGAATTTGTTCTGCTGGTGTCCATTTTAAGCATGCTATTTACTCTGCCAGGTACTGTTTTTTTTTCCAGATTTGCACCATTTAAAGAGACTATGTTAATGCATCTTTCATGCTTCATGTCCTTTACCTTTCAGTGAATTGGTTATTTAAAAAATGTATCTGTGTTCAGTTTTATCGCTGCTTTAACTGAAAAAGCAGAAAAAAAAGCAAAAATCATAATAATCAAGCAGAATCATAAATGCTACCCCTAATTAATAGATATTGGTGGGTCTGACTTATTTTACACACTAAATTTAATAAAAATATTTCTCAGGGTGTTTTAATACATTTCCAGGTTCATGATGAGACTTTCTTAATTGACACATTTTTTACTAATTGAAGTGCAAAAGGTTGGAAAAAAAAACCAAGAAAAAAAAAAACACCTGAGCTACCAATTTCAGAAACTGCAGTAATTAGAGACTGTGTGAACTTGTGACCCTTAAATACTACATTTCTAAATATCATCCAGATCTAAAATGCCCACTGCTTTTGAACTACTATGTGTGCTATGTGCTGTGTCAGGTCCAGCCCTGTATTCATAATATTTAAAACAACCTCAAAACTCATATTAGGCATATTTGGTGTGAATTTGCGTCAGTGCTTCTGTGATTAAGCGTTAAAGGCTAGATGATCATTGCAGATGCGCCTGGCTGAACTCTAAACTGTTGGTCTGAAAATGCTAAAAATGACCATAGAGAAAAGCTCTTAACAGAGTTTTTAAAAAAAGAAGCCACAAAAAACAATGTAAATAGATTCTATAAATATGTAAAGCTGAAATCCACAAACACATAAAGAAATCCAGCCTACACAAGGAGACATCCTGACTGCTGAGTGAGATATAACCTTATCCTGTTCTCACAGCTTCGGCTTAAGCCGCCACACATCCTTTATAGATCTGTGAAGTGCTTACATGTGATAAAAAAGGATAATAAAAAAATAAAATGGTCTTAAAAATAATAACTCGCATATAGTTTCATTTTCTAGTTTTAGAGGCTCATGAAGAAAGCGTTGAATTAGTTTTTTTGACATGTTGTTAACAGAGGACATACGTCTCTAGCTTCATTAAGTCACAATTATATTCACAATTGTGTTCACAACAGAAAAGGAAGTGAAACACGGTGAAAACTGTACCGAAAAAAAAACACTACACCACTGTATTGCTCCCTCATGGATAATCATAATGTTTTGCTTGACTATTTATTTTAAATTTGCCTCAGAAGTCATTATAAAATTCATAATTATGTTTACTCAGTCCCTATTTTATAATATGTTTTCTAATAAAGCACAGAAATTCTCTCCTCTGAGATTCTGAGACAAAAAAAGAAATCAAGTGAAATGAAAATGTGAAAAAAAAAAAAACTAGACTGTTTTCTTTTGAAGAGCCTTTCCCTTCATTTGTCTAGAAACATGGCATGGGTTATGTAATAGGGCCTCTTCCATTTAAAGCTTTCTAGATTTTTAACTCTGACTCTGGGTGTTGGTGGCAGTTGCTTGCAATGAATTGATGAATAATTTTTCAGACATAACACTGCACACCATACAAAGGTGAATGAAATATTGATTTTGAACATAAAAAAAAAAAACACAATGCTTTTTTCGAGCAGATTAAGTGTGAATTTTAAGGCAGTAACTATCAATACAATAACACTGACTTCTGTGCAGTATTTAAACTTGCGCTTGCCAGAAAGCTATCACAGCTATTGGATTTGTGTGGAAAAGGCTGGTTGTGTTCTATTACCTGTTAATGATTTAAAGTTTTAGGTCCTAAATCCACGATAATTCCCTTTCTCTTGCTGACCTCAAAGTACTCCATTAATCAATCGAATTAATGAAAGTGTACTGCACAGATCAGGTAGCGGCGTGCACAACGTGCAGTGTCCCTGTTCAATAAATGTCTGCATCTCTCTCTCTCTCTCTCTCTCTCTCTCTCTCTCTCTCTCTCTCTCTCTCTCTCTCTAATGCGCTTAGGAACCTCAGCTACTGTCGCTTCCCATCCACGTTTTCATCAGTATCTTCTCCCACTGGTTTGATTGAGGCTGTCGTACAGCTTCCACCTCCTCCATTACATATATCCACCTTCTGATCCTGTGGCCCGTCTCTTACCAAGGCTTTCATTAAGAATGTGGCATACAGAAAGCACAATGCAATTACTGAAGCGAAGCTGTGCCAAGGCCTCATCTGTTAGATTTCATTTACTAGAAAACCAAGGCTGAGTTCCCACTGGTCTAACTTTTGATTCATTTAGGCTTGGCGAATTCACCGTTCAAAGTTCGCTGGAGAGCGTAGCTGCTATGAATTAGAGATGCAAACACAAGAGAAACCGTTTCACTTCTCTTCAAAGGTACAAGAGTTCTGATGGAATTCACCTCAGGTTTATTGGAGTTGTGTCTAAAAATAATTTTAGGATGTCATTGAAAGTTTGTCAGCGGTTTTAACTATTAAGAATATTATGAATTAAAATAAATATGACTACTAAAAGAATATATATAGCATACAATAAAATCCTATAATGAACACATTTCTCTGGTATTTAGCTGCAATGGGGTTAGCGAATAAAAAAATACAATGAACTAGGGCTGCAACAACTACAATAAAATTGTTAATAATCAATAATGAAATTTGTTGACAACGAATGCTGTTATCGATTAGTTGGGTTGCTCAAGTTACGGGTTGGAGTGAGGGTAAGATAACACAGCTGCTTATAAAATGGCAGCAGGAAAAAGTGTGCGTCCCAAGTCACCCAAGGCATATGAGCATTTTATATTTAGCAGAAGGAAATGGCAACATTTTATATTAAAATGGTGTAAGACTGTAAAACCTGCAAATTTTGTAAAGAGTACAGTAATTTAGGATGCACGAGCACATGACAAGAAAACACACTGGTGTCACGGATGAAGGTGAAACATCAGCACGGTAAGCAGAAACTGTATAATCCTCATCATGTGAAATTGTATAGTTTAATGAAGTGCTATTGTGTAAACAGTTTGTTTGTAACTTTGGGACAGTTGCACTGGATCTGTTCCGGCGTGACGCGTGCATCAGGTTGCGCAATCAGCTCACTCGCAACATAGTGATGGATTCAATTAAAAGGGTGCGAACAAACTAAATCTAGATGATTACTTTTTTTGTTACTGTTGTATTTTTTTTCCTTTTTTCCTCTTTTTTTTTAAATCAGGCCTGTTAACTTGTGTTTCTTTATTCCATTCTCTTTTTACCGCATTTGTCTACTACAACAGTTAATTTATGTGTTTTCAAACGTGATCTACTGCAGCTTTACTACATTCTAATGCTTGTTTTCAATTTGTATATTTAACTGATGCATATATAATTTAAATATTATACTAACTAATTATAATAACTAATTGCATATTCTAGATGTTTAAATATTTACAACTGCACAAAATGTCTGTGTATGTCTTTCAACAAAAATTGTCAAAACAATGTTTTATATTTTATATTGGTTATTTTAAGCATGGTTGTCAACTTGTAAAATTGGAAAATGTTTGAATGGTGTTGCATTGCATTGATATTTTAAGTTTCTTGGACAATAACATTATTATACTTATAACTTAGAACAATACATTTTATTATTTGACACACTTTGTAAACTAGATAACTATAGTAAATATAGTTAAAAAAACTATATCATATGTTCATCAAAATTGATGCTTTGTGTTGTGTGTGAGTGTGTGTGTGTGTGTGTGTGTGTGTGTGTGTGTGTGTGTGTGTGTGTGTGTGTGTTTGTATACGTACCTGAGTCAGGATCACACTGGTGTTCACAGGGGTCGACGAGGCGACGACCACACAGTTCACTAAGCCACGGTCCGCTGGCATTTTGTTGATAGTAAAGCAGCACCTGAGCAGGGTTGAGCCAGTCGGAGGCATCCAGCTGACTACCCTGTAGCAGGACAAACCTGGACCCTGCATACAGAACCACACAAATATGCTACTATATGCTAATATATGCTACTGCACACTGAAATCGTTTTTAGCTGATAACACATAAGGAGAACCAGAAGTACATGGCTCACACTCAAAACAACATACCTGTGGAATTAACTCGGTTGTATTACATGCATCAAGCTTTATAACTTAAGAGTTTTTTTGGAAACTGCATTCGGTTATTTTTTGTACACTGTGGAATGTGGAAATTCAGATAGAAAATCTTTTAATCTAATATTCAAAGTACGTACAAACATACAATACTCGTGTTTGGCTATGATTATGTACATTTTAACAACCCAGTGGTGCATTTCTGTTTAATAAACAGATCTACAATGCAAATATTTGCAGTACTCTGTATCCTGTTGCGAATTTCCTAAAACTGCATTATGCAACATTGCAATAAATTACATCCTCTTTATATGCATTTTCAATAATCTGTAATCTGAGTCTATACAGTGGAATAAATAAGATGAATAAGAACTGTTTCATTTATAATAATAAATAAAAAAAATATATAATAAGATTGTCCACCATTCTGTCAATGATCAATTCCCTCGTTACAGTATGTTAAAAAGGAATTAAGAATTTTTGCCAATTAAATGACAAAAAAATTCAGCGTTTTTAGAAAAAGACAGGGAAATTAGGAATTTATCATACATTTTTTCAAAGATTCAAAACTCTGTAACTTTCCAAAAACTGAAAATCCACTTCCATGGCTGCAGTACATTTTTGAGGCAGTTGAAGCCAACAGCAATAGCTCTGCTGCCACATTATAATTCTCAACCAAGACTAAATCACTGTATTACTCTTCCTTGAAATCACATTTTTTTTGTCTTTTACTTGACCCTAAGCATTATCAAACAATGTACCAAAGACATTTACAGCCCTATAAAAATGACCTGAATTTATTGTCTTAAAGGGTAAATCATATATTCTCCTCTTCCAGAATCTACCCCAGTTCTCGACCTACACTTAACGTACATGTTCATATATTCAAATGACAGCAGATTCTTCTGCCTTTTTACAAAGTCGTGCATGACTCTCTCTGAATGTGCAGCTGTCCGATTTGAAATAGCGAGGAGATAAACAGCAAGAAAAGTGAGGGGCAGCGAAAAGAAAACAGAAAGAAACAAACTGGCTTCTGCTTTTAAACTGCAGGTGTCGCATTAAAATTCATTAACAAACACATCCAGCGCACAAGCACGATGAAGATCCAAAGAACACACAAAGGGTCGTTGGGGGAAAGAGCTAGAAAGGTTTATTGTTGCCCGAAACTCTGTGTGTTCACTACGTGACTTGACCTATTTGATGCTTGGACATTATGGATTGAGTGCCAAGTCAAATTATATTAGGAGTGTTTCTATGGATCATTTTAGTAATCAAATATTTAAAACTATTTTTCCTATGATTTATCAAGTAATCGGATAAAAAGTACTTTTTCTTTATTAAAGAGCGATACTAAATATACAAGAGAAAAATGAAATTTGTTTTCTTTTAAGAAAAAGTTATTTAAAATTTTATTTCATGTTATTGCGGAAATTTTCGTACAAGAGAAAACTAAAATCTAGAAAATCTGAGAAAACTAAACCCATTGCATATAATTGCCATATAACATCAAAATACAGATACAGTATATAAATAAAAAATCATTAATAAAAATACATTTTAGATTACTCTTTAAAACTCTTTGCTTCATCTGTCTTGTTCCATCTCCTCCAGAGCTGATTGTTAGACAAAGTTCTCTTCAGGGTTCGGAGGCTTAGTTTGAGACCATGCGATAGCATATGTAGCCCATTTTATTTTCAATGTGTAAAGATTGTGGCACCACAGAGCGCGTGACGCTGCTCGATTGGCTAAAATCCAGTCGGAATTGCGAGAAATAAAATCGGAATTAAGCAATCTTTTTCTTTAATGTGGTGGAAATGGGATTCCATATAAATCTTTTCCTCGCCCCTCGCTGTTTTTTTCTTCATTCCTTTATTTTTCATTCTGCAAAACTCAGTGATGGGAAATTCATGAAAATTACTTCAGGATCAAAGAAAGAATGCTTCAGCAAAGTTCAAATTTCACCCAGATTCTTCTAGTTTTTAATAAAACTCAATTTCTTTATGCTGATTTGATCAATCTATAGAATGTGTTGCTTAATAGAGGTCAATAATTCGACCCTTCTAAACAATACAGTAGTAATCCTTACCACAAACACAAGATACACCTTCCATCATGGTTATTTAAGAAAATAACCCTAGTTACCTGAGGGAACGAGACGCTGCGTCTCTATGCCACACCTCCGCCGTCCCTACAGCGCTTGCTTCTCCCTTACAGAAGCTGCCGCTGTCCTTACAAATATGGGCTTTATACTCCTGGTCATGACGTCACCTCATGGGTGACGGCCAGCGTCCAATTTTTGACTGATTACACACATTATTTCAGAGCGTGAACACCCATGGCTTTATTTGTGCATTTTTTTTTTTTAAGTACCGTAATTTCCAGACTATAAAGCGCACCCATATATAAGCTGCACCCACTGAATTTTACAAAGATTTTTATTTTGAACATAAATAAGCCGCACCTGTCTTTAAGTCACAGGTGTCTACACTGAAACTAATGAAGTTTACACAGGCTTTAATGAAAGAGAGTGTCTGTTACATGGTGTAACGGGTGAAATATGTTGTGGCTCCTTTAAGAGCAGAGTGGCATTTTGGGAACAGCCTGCCGCCGCATTTTTTCCGGTATTACTGCATGTGTGCAAGACCGAGGAATATGTCCTTATTATTTTCTGATGCTCATTTCTAAGTTTCTTTGACTAAACCGTAACACTGTTGCCAAGAATAATAAAAAAGCACGAGTTTTGGAAACCTGTCTGTGTTTATGATTTTTGTTGCAACTGGAGTTAGTGAGCTCTCCCTTCACCCAGACTCAACGCTTTACAACGGCTTGTATCTAAACAGTAGCCTACCAAGAAAGTCATTGTTCACTGACTTCCTCCTTTCTTTCACAACTATTTCTCTCAGGAGTTTATCTTTTGGCATCGTGGTGCGTTTAAAAATCACGATCGGTGGAAGTTTTTTCTCCAAAAATGATAATAGGAACATTATAGCCATAATTTATCATAGTACTTTGGATACTTACGTGCAATTTAAAGGCAAATACTTTTAGTTTAAAATATGAGACAATAACCAAAACATTGTGTAAAGTAATGAAAGGTCAGAAATAATGTACCACAGTTTTACTATGATAACAAATCCGTTCGATGAGGCAGAAGAAGTGATGTGGTTACCGTCAGCAATGAGGTGCTCAGGTACGTGAAGCACCACACGTACATTCAGGCCGCATGACAGGTGAGAGGAGTACACTAGGCCGATCACACAACTCGTCACACTGATCAGAGTTAGAGTGGTCTTATTGATGGGACTGCGAGGGGAGCCTAAAAGAAGAAAACAGAAACAGAGGAGGCGAGAGAAAGAGAACATGAGAATAGCACAAGGAAAATAAAGAGAAGGGATTGAAGCTCTGAAAGCAGGGAAGTTTAGTTTTGTAGTGCACCTCTGGGTAGTTACAAACAACTCTACATCTGAGCCCTCCAGTGCATGAAAAGAGGCAGTGGAGCGGCACTGCGAACTATGGCTTAGCCACGAACAAAAAAAGGTTAAAAGATAACACTTTATATATATATATATATATATATATATATATATATATATATATATATATATATATATATATATATATATATATATATATATATATATTTAGGATACTGTGTACAGGGGAAGGAAGGCAAACTCAAAAAAACAAAATGAAGGCTACGAATTTGTTTTTTTCATAACCTGCGTTTGCTTTCATATGCAGACATTCTGTATTGGTGCATTGCAATCAAATCAATGGGGAGGTGCTAAAGTATTCACAAACCAATGGCGCATGAAAAAAAATTCGCACAACAAGAGGAGAAGATGGAAAAAAAACTAAAGCCCCACATAAATAAAAGCACAGCTATGGGCAGAGTGATGCACAGCTGGCTGATTTGATCCGTGGTTCCAGCAGAGTAATCACGCAGACAGCCTTAGTGAGATTTAAAAAGGCTTTAGCCTGACTCTCTCTCTCCTCTCTCCCTCTTTGTTTATCAGAGCTGCAGCATAGTCACAGTCTACACGCTAGTCGTAAAGTACAATACACTTTCATAAACACAATAAACTCCAGAGAAATGGTGCTGCTTAAATCCCCTTAAATACAAATCATTTTCCTGCACTTAATAAAATACAAACTCCACTCTGTTATACCTAATATCTAACTTCATAGGAAAATAATAAAAAAATGAGTTCTGCATTAAAATATATTTCTAGGGATTGATAATTTATATTTTATAACATTGTATATATTGATTATGTATATATTGATTATTATATATTTATAAATATATATATATATATATATATATATATATATATATATATATATATATATATATATATATATATATATATATATATATATATATAAAACTTTTATTTTTTATTTTTTTTTGAGTGCCTTGAAAAAGAAAACTGAGCATAAAAATTCTAGTTTACTCAATATCGCATCACTCGTGACACCGCATACCTCGTCACCTCATGAGTATATACATAGAACATGCAAACACGTCTATCAAAATCAACTCATCACAGGAAGCAAATTTTTGGTTCGAGCAGAGCACGGCAAACTGTGAACAAATTCTAAACAAACTGCCATGTGTGTTATCAGGTCAAATTCAATTAGAGGCGACACTGCTGTTACTGCTAGGGTTTTTTTATACCCAACATTTCAGAAGTTGGTAATTAGATGTTGACTCAAGCAAAGGACAACATGATTGGCTGTTGCCTGCCGATGCCACGGTGAAGGCAGGCAACAGCCAATCATGTTGTCCTTTGCTTGAGTCAACATCTAATTACCAACTTCTGAAATGAACTAAACCTTGAAGTTTATACGCAAGCGGCTCAGTTCAGACATTAACAACCACTCAAACACAGAGCGGAGGGTTCTGGGTAAAGCGCAATGTGCACAGGGATGCATATACAGTATGCTCATATGGACACATACCAACTAATGTAATTTAAAGATTGGGATCTTTCTGGATTAGCATTACAGTTACTTTATGTATTATCTAATAAAGGCATCTTACTGAAGCGTTTTAAGATTTTTTTTAATACAGAACAGTATATGTGTGTGATTAAAACCAGTGTGTAGCACCGTAGAATGTCAACGTGCGAATGGGAGTAGTTGCTACAGGTGAAACTAGCATGCAATGAGCGAGTTGTTGCAGCTGTGTATGGGTGTATGCGTTAGGAATTTCTAGTCACTTGTGTGTGTGTTGCAGTGAGTGGCTGTTGACACTGCAAGAGAAAACTGACCTTGATTGAAAAACCTACAACTGCAGTGTGTGCACACCCTTTGCTATGAACTGTTTAAAAAAAATTATAATTTGCTCGCAAAACAAAACATTGAATAAGCTGCAATAAAAACAATCAATACGAGGACAGACCTGCTTTCAGCAAATTCCTTTCACTGCCTACCAGGATTCTACAGCTTGCTAGTTTTACAGATTCTGAGTCTAACGGTGTGCTCTCCTACGGCAGCGTCCTCTCGCCTCGCCTCTTGCGCACAGACAAGTACGCAGTGCGGTTTAATTTATTCCCTTGTATAATTCGCCTTTGCAAATTGAGTACTCAAAGACAAGTGGGGGGTGTGGGAGGTGGGGGGTGTGGGAGGTGGGGGGCACGTCACCTTCCTCCGGGTCTTAATTTTTTTCTTTTATTTTTATTCACTGAAAAGCTACTTTACATTTCTTCACAGAATTTGAGTAGAAGGAAGTATAATTTAGTTATCATTCTGTTTTTTTGTCTATGCACTGTTGTAGCATTTTTACTTTATTAATATCATTTTTGTCAATCCACTGTGTTGTTAAATCAAGCATATACATACTGTAGGACTCATAACAAATGTCTAAATGCTGGTGGTAATTAATTGAGTTCACTTTGTTGAGCAAGTGTTACAAATGCCATATATTATATTGCTTTGCTCACTTTAAAAACTTGAGAGAATACCATGTAAATGGGTACAAATATGTTGGCTAAATGTTTTCCACATCTGGAAATCAATAGATCAATCAATTTGAATTACTGCTCAAAAGTTCTATTTAAATTTATTTATTTATTTATTTATTTATTTATTTATTTATTTATTTATTTATTTATTTATTTATTTTTACAATTATGTGTAAATGCCGGTATAGTTCTGATATTATCGTGCATACCATGTGCTCATAAAGCAAAAAGTGGGACAGAAGGACAGGAGATGAAAAACACATATATGCTGTACATTGAAAGTATTTTTTCTTTATCCATGAAGAACAACATTCCAAATGGAGAATCTCACAAAATCACAAATGCACACAATCCATCTATCAAGGCACATGCCTGGTTGTTAATGACAACAGTTAATGATGTAGTTGCACTCTGAGGTACGTTACAACTACCGCTTTGCTCAGTCGCTGAACAAAGTCCCCGACACACATATTACACACGCAGGCAGGCGTCGAATCATGCGACGAACAGTGTGGATGTTGTCCTTACCCCCGGAGCCCCACGCTGGGTTGGCGTTACCGTTTCTCATACCTCGGCTGCGGCGGCGGCTGCGGTTGGGGTCGGTGTAGAAGGTGAGCTGTGGCTCGCCATCTGTCTCAGGCCCAGAATCCCCATCCGGGTTCAGGAAAGCTGAACCCGCTGCAGAATTCACACACAAAACCCATCATCAATGAAAACCTTTGAACTTGCAAAGACCTTAATTTCATTTGAAGGCATTGCCTGATTACAGCTCGGCAATTCACTGAGGAAGTTTGCGTTCTGAATAAAAGTGCAAAAATGAAAGAGATCAAATGCTCAGTATTCGTGATGTCCATGTGCAAAATTCAAAATCGATGAAAACATTTCTCAGAAAACAGGATATCCAAGAAACCTTGCCTGCTATGAATAAATAATTGACACAAAAACAAGAGGAAAATATATCTCCCAGCCAGATGTACTCTACAGCAACAAATTCTAGACTAAACACGATCTGACTCCGCTTTGCTTATTTGCCAGTCAGTTTGTCTTGATTATTATTAAATGGGAAGAGCTAGAATGCCACCCAACTTCTGCAAAAACCATATAATGCCTCCTTTGTGCAAATAAACAGAAGAGCAAAGTTGGTTGAGCGGGTAGCAGCATCACCCTTGTTTATTTATCCCACTGTATCTGAGGTAAATGCACAGAAAACAAGATGCTGATGCATTCATTCACCACGTGGTTGAGCTGTGTGTTTGTGCTGCGGACCAGACTTTAGGATCCGTTTTTGTGACACTGAGCACTTCATTTATTGCAAGTGTTCAATGGTCTAACTTCACTATATCAACTTTACAGATTCAGAAATATCACACCATGATGGAAATTATGTTTCCTAACTCTGGGACTGCAAAAAGCACTGCCCTGCCCAGTTTCCCTGCATTAACAAACACACTTCCACTTACCCTTAAAAACCCTTTTCTTTTTTTGTTGATAAACGGTGTAAATAATGACCTGTTAATATTATTATTGTTGTTATTGTTGTTATTATTATTATTATTATTAATATTATTATTTTTATTAAATTCTGCCATTTAATTTTATATATATATATATATATATATATATATATATATATATATATATATATATATATATATATATATATATATATATATATATATTTTTTTTTTTATAATATAGAATTTCCGAATTTAAAGTTATTCAGTATTTCGTGATACTCATTTAGAAGTAATGATGAGAATCATGAACATACTGTAATTTACATGTTTCTCATCATTACTTCTAAAATCGCAAAATACTAAATAACATTAAATTCAGAAAGTCAATATTATTAAAAATATATTCATAATCCTTCCCGTGGGCTCACCACCTGCAGGAGGGACCGTAAGGGACGGTGCTGTGAGGATTGGGCAGCAGTCGAAGGCGGGGGCCTGCTTAGACTGCTGCCCCTGCGACCCGGATTACGGATAAGCGGGAGAAAATGAATGAATGAATGAATGAATATTCATAATCAAATTAATAAATATTTATATACATTGTAAAAAAACATTAATATTTTCTTATTGGTGCATTATGCACTAATGTGTTTAAAATGTATTTATTTTATTAATTAAATCAACTTTAAATAATAAATAGGAATGAAAAAAAAAAAGTCGGAATTTTAAGATGAAAAATCTAAAGATTAAGTACGAAAAAGTAGTTTTCCTCTGCCTCAAGTGTAATAAAAAAGTTTTCATGTAAAGATATTATAATATCTCTAAAAAATAAATAAAATAAAATAAAATAAAATAAAATAAAATAAAATGAACACACAATAATCTGGATTGTCTTTGTATTTGTCTTTAGCCTTACTTTCACCAGCATTGCAGTGCTCCTTTGCATAAAAAGAACTCCATAAAGACATGGTTTGCTAAGATTGGCCTGGAAGAAATCGTGTGACCTGCACAGTGCCCTGACCTCAACCCCAGTAAAAACCTTTGGGATAAACCGGATGGTGACCATGCCCCAGACCTCCTCACCCAGCATCAATGCCTGACCTCACTAATAACTGAATAGAAGCTTGTAGCTCTAATATCTACTGGAAATCCTTTTGAAAAGTGTGGAAGTCATAACAACAGTAAATGGATGATCAAATCCTCATGAATGCAATAAATATTTTTATAAACTGTCACAATGAAAAAAAGGAAGTTGGGGTTGGGGAGTAAATCAATAATATTAAACAAGCCCATGTACAGTTTATGGGCAGGTATCTGAAAACATATGCCATTTTAATGTATGACAAAATCAAAGTTCTAGTCTTCACTACTTTAGTCACTTATTGTGTTTATTTTAAACAGTTATCTGGCAAATCTCTTTGCATTTAATCCACTTTAATATTTGTTTTTCATTCTTACAAAAGTTTGTTCTAAATCTACACACACAGCGGTTACAGAAAACAATTACAGCTCGCAAACGTCTAATTTACATATCGTTTCCTCTCCCTACTTCCCATGTAATGACATTCTTGCAATTATTCTTTTGTAAACCAAGTGCAGCACATCTAAGTGTGCACAGGGTTTATCCGCTTACACACTCAAATTGATGCTCGTTATTGGAAGCTTCATAAATCAGGGCCTGAGATTTATGTATTGTATAAGAAGACGGATAGAACAAATATGCTTCAGAATGCGCGGCCTGCACGTGGCTAAAAGCAAATGTGCCTTGTTAACTGGTCTGTATCAGATTTCAATGAGGTCAATCTCTAGGTGCATGGATGGTCAACTAATTTAAACTGCTTAAGATTAGAAGTGATGATCTAATCTTAATTTCCCATCTATTGAAAATTGTGTAGGATTGGGTGCACCTGATGAAGTCTAAATCTGTAGGAATTGTAGATTAGAATCTGTAGTCGGGAAATGACAGATTATGGTGCATTCTAATATCTACCATATCTCTGTGTCAGAGAATTCAATGCTATAAGAAATTTCTAATTGGAGAAAATAACGAAGTAAAAAAACAAGTTATGTGGGATTACAGAAGAAGACAGAAGCCTGTGAAATTGTAAGCATGCAGAACAATCGGGCCCTGTTCCAGCAGGACACCCCTCCTGTGCAAAAAGCCTGTACAGTAACAGGAAAACATTTGACCAAATCCAAAGTGAAAGATCTCAAGTTGCCTGCACAAAGCACCAATACGTTTTAATGAGTCTGTACTTTCTGTTCTTGGCTAAAATAAATGGTACCAGATTGTTTTTCTGCTTTTCTGCTCATTGTTATTGTAAAGTGTTGTTATCTGAGTTACTGTAGCCTTCCTGATGTTTAATTACTACTCATCTGGTCCCTTTTCTGGAGACAAGAAAGATATGCTTCAAGAATTTTCTCTGTTCGAGCATCTAGGAGAAAGTTAATTCCTCTAAAGACAAACTACTTAATTTACTTTAATTTTTAAACTATATATTTTGGGCTTGTTTTGCAGACACAGGACCTGGAGACCTTGCGGTCAACCATAAACTCCACCAGACGTGGTCCACCATTGTGCTTGACAGTTGGTATAAGATGTTTGTGCTTATAAGGTGTGTTTCGTTTTTGCCAAATGTGGTGCTGTGCATTAGAGCCAAACGTCTCCATGTTGGTCTCGTCTGACTTGTAAAGTCTTGTGGTTTGTTCGGATGCAACTCAGAATTTAGAGGCTTTTTTTTTAGCAACCCTTCCAAACAAACCTTACTTGTTTAGTCTGTTTCTAATAGAACTGTCATTAACTTTAACATTTAACATGCTTACTGAGGCCTGTAAAGTTTGAGTCATAATTCTTGTTTTTTTGCAATTTTTCTGAGCATTGCATATACTGACCCTGGTTTGAATTTGCTGGGATGTTCACTCTTGGAAAGATTGGCTATTAACTATCATGAATGTTTTCCACTTGTGTATAATTTTTCTCAATGTAGAATGATGGACTTTAAATTCTTTGGAAATGGCCTTATAACCCTTCCCAAATTGATGGGCAGCAGCAAATGCTTCTATAGGATCATTGCTGATGTCTTTCCTCCTTGGCATTGTGTTAGCACGCCTGAATGCACCATACCACCAAAACGTGGGCTTTTATCAAAGTGGTCACACTTGCTGATAATCAAATAATTGAGGGCATTTCATTATCAGCACCTGGCTGCAACTTAGCCTGTTAATTCATATAAAAGCAGTAATGGTGTACTTAGTTGTTAACACATGGCTTCTCCATTTGGCTGTTTTTTTTTTTTTTGTAAAAATAAATAATGACAATGTAATATGTCAAGTGTTGTTGTTCATCTGGGGTTATATTTACATGAATCTAAGATTTGTTAAAGACCAGATGATTTTACTATATCATGATACATGAGAGTGCACATTGTTTTTCACACAACTGTATTCTCCAACCTCATCAGGCATTATAGGGGAAGACTCACAGCCTTTGCTCATTTGCTTTGGACAAACATACATACAGAAGGCTTATAAGACTTTGAGAAATATGTAGAGGTCACAGACATATGATTTTAGTTTAGCTACAAAGAAGCAGTAATGCTGTATATTTAGGAATAGGTGTTTAAAAAAATTACATTTGTGCACTTTTTAAATACATTTAAATAATAAATAAAATATTATAAGCAAAGGGAAAGTTTTCTGAACAGAAAGTGGCCACTGCATTTCTGTCATGAAATGTGTTTTTTCTGTGCTGGGGGTAAACACAACAGCGTTTGTTGTTGAGATCTCCTTCAAAGAATATGTAAATCCAGGAGAACCTCTTCAGAATCGAATGCGGATAGAAAATTCAACATTTCACCTTGGATACTTCTAGCTGCCACACAATTTTAACCAGGTCTTATCTCTGTGGGGAAACACATGCAGAAGAAATACCTAAAGGAAATAACTACATGGTTCCTCAAGGCGCTATGGCATAGAGCTCCAGATACTATTTACCATGAACACAAATGGAAAATGCTTCTGTTTTGCACAACATGATATGAAAGGCCTGGCATAGCACCTGGCATAAAAAAGAAAAGAAAAGAAAAGAAAAGAAAGGGCTGTCTCTTCTTGAGCAAATGATTTAGTTGTTTCATACATCTTGCTAAAACGCAAGCACGTGTTTGGAAATAAAATATAATACAGTATCTGCATATGTAAAAAGTAAGGACTGGTATTTTATTCCAGCCAGGACAGATATTACAGATATATTTTTCTGGCTAAGCAGCATTTTTTGCTTCCTGTTTTTCCTCCCACAGTAGCACTACTCTGAACACTCCTGTCGTTTGCACTTTTATGTCACATATTTAATTTAGCGTCTTATTTTTATTTTATTTTTGTATTATTATATTTGTATTATTTTGTTATAGTCAGTAAATACCCCTATGTGTTTCTCTCTGTCCTCTGTAACGTGTTGCTAATGACAGCAGGTCTAATTTTGATTAAAGTTGCTCTATTTCCTAGTTCTATATATTTTATTATCTTTCAGGATTGACCTTTGCATTTTGCATTTTTGAATTGAGAATGTCTTGTGTTGGAATTGCTTATGAGTACTCTCTGCCTGTGTTCGGTCCAAGGGTCAAATGTCAGGGATGAACATTATTAAAGACACTCAGCACATGCCTTACAACCTGCATCACATTTAGTACATCAATCTTTAATCCGAGCAACCAATAAATGCTGGACTGAAAGTATTAATTTTGACAAACTGCTTGGTCCCTATTTAAAGCAACATTGTTGATTTTTGCCACAAAACAAGCTTATATATTAAGCCAGACTATAAGTGTCCATGGAAAATACACATGTTTAATTGAGGTTGAAAATTTTAAGCACTGGAAGCAAAATACTGCAAAAAAATCTAACAACAATGACAAATACCACAATATGTCCGTGAAAAAAAGAAACAAATGAAGAACTTGGAAAGTCATGGAGCAAGTGAGTGTGTGCTAGCCTGCACAATTAAGCAGGGGCCAAAAGGTGCAACACTTCATGGAGACGAATAAAAGATGAGCTTGTTAAAATATTCAAAGCCCGGCATCAATGCATCATCAGCATGCCGATCTGCCGGTTCATGAGCAGAAAGCAAGACATTATAAGACCTCGAGAATCTGAATGTCATGATCTGAGATATAATCATTTGAAGTATAATGATCTACAGAAGATGTAGCAAAAATGTTTAGAAAACATAGGGCTTATTCAGAGCTAAGTAAAGTGTTTATAGAGGAAAAATAATGCACGTGTAAATCAGTATGCAGACTATGGACCTGCAGAATTCTGAGCAGGTTTAAGCACACAGGACAGAGCTGAACCAGAACTGTGTCAAAGCAAGTCTGACCTTTGACTTTTTGCATTTTTCTTGCACAATGTCGGTTTCAGTAAGGAGCGATATTCAATTCAATTCAATTCATTTTTATTTGTATAGCGCTTTTAACAATGAACATTGTCTCAAAGCAGCTTTACACAGATAATGCGGTGATTAAAAATGAATATGTTCTTTATGAGTAAGTTTGTCCCTGATGAGCAAGCCGGTGGCGACTGGCGATATGAAGTCCGGCACCAAAGACCACCCAAACGTTTGAGGTAACTGCACAATTTAACACAGAAATGTTCTGAGCTATGAATGATTGAACAAAACAAAACAAAAAAAAGTATATCATTTACAAAGATCATACCATTTCAGTCCATAAACAGAACTAAAGACATATTACAAGGAACACATTTTTCATTGCCTAGAAATGATGAAATAAGCAGTGAGTGTAGCAGATGGCTGCTTGGTCAAATTCTCTTGGGCAGGTTTTTATTTACAGGACAAACAAACACCAACATATAATAAAATAATAATAATTAATAAAAAGCAACAATAATAATAATAATAATGATAATAATAATACTAAATATAATGCAGTGGTGGGCAGTCAGGGCAAGCAAGGTCTTCTCATCAGAGAAGTTGCCATCCCATCAGATTTCAATTGTCACGTGTTGTCAGGCTCAAAGGGAATTGGCTTAAAAGAAATTACTATGAACGCAGTTGGTGTCATATTGATTCAATCCATGTTGCATGAAGCTGTTGCTTTAACCAATCAGATTGCGACTTGCTTACGGAGACTATCTAGAACATTTTCACGTCCTTTGATTGGATGGTCAGAGATCGCACTAGTCGGAGCTCGCAAATCGTATCTGCTGCAAACTAGTGCACAAGTTCAATTATATTCATATGAATTGATTACTGTAGCTGTTTTTTTTCTTATTCCACAATGGCTGACATTAAGACAAGTCAAGAAACTGATTTGTTTGCAGAGATACTTTTCAAGAAAAGCTGTACATCGTGATGAAAGGTCAGCCAAAACTGTTCAACACAGTTGTTAAGCTTTTCATGAACTATTTAAATTTGTGTTTCTTACGTGTAGAATTTTACAAAAAAACTCACATTTTGCCTTCATTTCAAATCCCCAGGAAAACTGTAATGCACGGAAAAAATGCACAAAAATACACGATAAACTCGGGGTCATTTGATAAGATATCGATGCTTCCGCCAAAGATGATGCAATGTGAGGGGGTGAAAGAAGGCTTGTTGAATTGTGTACATTGTGTTTTTTGCTTTAGTAATGGCATTCATTCTTACTTTATAAGATACCGGTCTGTGAATCAGCACTCTTTTATACTACATAGCTGTATAATATTGATGGTTTCTACAGCTGTGGTGCCATAATGATGATATTAAGTTTTTCATTGGCTCAGGTAGGACTAGGGATTGGTACCGAGAACTGGTATTCTTTTGGACCGTTACATAATTTGGTCAATAATAAATGGTAACTGTTATCAATACCTGTGTTCTTTAAAAGCAGGTCAGAAAGTGACAACTTTCCTTCCCTGAATGATGTTATGTTAACGGTACGGTAACGTTTAACGTCACGTAAAAAAAAAAAAAAAAAAAGCAACACCAATGTCAGATGCAAAATATGCAGTACTGTAATAGTGAACAAAGACACCACTAGAGACAACACTAGCAATATAATGAATATTTACAAACAAAACACGTCTACCTCCAGTAACGGCACTGTATGTCTCCGTTATCTACTGGCTCCAACTGCAACTGTCCTGCCCCAAGCGAAGGTAACATCCATTATAAAATAAATCAATTGGCACCAATGGATGACTGCTGGAACTATCGGCAAAAATCTATGCTGATAGTTCTTTTGGGAAGCGTCCGTTGATGGAGCGGCTTTCTGTCCGCTGTCATTACGAGAGCGGCCTCTAGAGGCGAATCAGTCCCGGTATGTGCCGTTTGTGTTGATTGCACGCTGCACGGAGAGCGCTATATTATATTTTTTATTTATAATTCCATAATGATATAAATATATTTATTAATATGATTAATATATTATATTTATTCAACTTAGCACATTTTCATGATTTAGTACTGTATTTTTTATAATAAAGTTCAGTACAATATAACAAAGTGTAAAAAAAGGTTTTTTTTAAGTGTTACACATTAATATTTTATCTATTATCCATATTAAAAACTATCTGTTGATTATTGGGTTATTGGCAAATACGATCCATTTAAAAAAAAAAAAATGCTTTATGTGCCTGTTTTTGTTTGCCTAGAGGCATTTGTAAACTACAGTACTAAAGCTCAGTAGTAATAAAATAACTTGAAATTCAACATCATTTCACATCGTCTTTTGCACCAAATTATAGAAAGTATTATCAATAACGTTATCCATAAGTACCGGTATGTGTATCTGTACTGTCATCGATAAAATGTAAACATACCCAACCCTAAGAGGACACCACTGATGGCTAAGGTGTAAAATGCAAGGCCTGCCACTGTTATTATATAGAATACATATCATTTATTATAATGCTTTATTATTTTTATATCAAATAATATTTGCTATCATTATAATTATTTCTAAGTCTTTTTATTTTTTCATTATTATAATTACTGTGGTTGATGTTATCAATGAAGACTATGAGGATTATATGTGTGAATGAGGATGTGTGTTATGTGAATGCAAGATGTGTGGAATGAAGGAGGATGTGTTGTTGTATGTAAATCAGGATATGTGATATGTGAATAAAGATGTGTAATATGTAAATCAGGATACGTGTGTGCTACTTGTCCTATATTGGCATGGAGAGAACCGCTCACAACTAACACCAAAGCATATTAGCAATTAAACATCGTGACATGAATAGAAAAAAACAAAAGCGTGTAGACGTGTGGATATTGTATATGTGACAGAAGTATCTAAAATAAAGTTTTAATTAAAAAACAATACAACCGTTTTAAGAACTTTATCAACAGACATCATCCAATTGTTTTAAAAGACTAAAGCATACTTTGGATAAATGTGCTTAGAATTCATTCTTTATTTTACTGAATTATACAAAAGTATAATTTTTTATATTTTTGTCATCAGCCAACAGAACAAGCTTCTGCACAATGTAAACACTGCCGTTCACCTGTATTCTTTTGTGCAAACATCACAATTCCCTAAGTGCCTTTAAGGCTTATTTAATAAATCGATTTGCATGAATGTCAACCAACAAATTCCACCTGCATTAAAGTTACAAATAAAATATGTGCTGTTGCTCATGGCAAAGACAAAAAATTTTTAATGGCAGGTGTAATCAGGTTTGCACTGATATTTCCATTGGCCTGATTATTACTGTGCCGCGTCTCTTAAAGGTCAGTATACATTTGTACATTTAACACATACGATTTCAATCCTATGTTTATTAAAAAAAAGCACTGACGATACTAATACTGATGTGAAAAACATAAACTGCCTCAGAAATTAAATGCACTTTTATATACCAGTCTTTACACAAGAGAAATATATATATATATATATATATATATATATATATATATATATATATATATATATATATATATATATATATATATATATATAAATATATATATATATATATACATACACATACTGTATATACCTTAGGAGAAAGCTCAGTTCAATGGAAGTAACCTGAAACACACACCATATACAAAATCTTGCACACATTAGTCAAAGAGCCGAGAGAGCAGTGCACAGTGACCCCACTACTGCACTCAAAAGTTAGTCCATTAGGTCCCTCTAGTTATATATTTGTACGCATTTATAAAAGATGAAGCTTGGAGAGAGCAGGATGGCTGCAGTGGCCTGAGGAGGTCACAAAACACAGAAATAGTTTGATGAAGAGAATTGTCTGTTTGTGAAAGCAGATTACTTTAAAGCTAGTTGAGCAACAAAACATAAGAAATAAAGAAAAAGAAGAAGAGTACGAAGGAGAAAACAAGAAAAAAGTATGAATCAAATATGATTTGAGCAAATGTGAGGTTGACGACCTGGACCCCGTCACACAATTGGTAAAGTCACATTTTTTTGTTCTGCTCCAACCCTTAGCAGCTGCCCTGTGTAATCAAGCACTGCAGCAGTGTGATTACAGCTCTGCTATTGTAGGAGAATAAAGAGAGACAATTCGGGGTCTTTGGGGGATGTTTTGAACGTCTCGGGTCCACACGGGGAAAATATTGTTGAAATTTTGAGCTGAGGTCTTAAACGCGTGCTGAAGACTGTTGAAGCTTTATTGGAATAGTAAATACTGAGATGTTAACTCACACACACACACACACACACACACACACACACACACACACACACACACACACAAACACACACACACAAACTTACATGGACACACATATAAGCACATGAGAAGAATAAAACAGGCACTGGAAATAATATACTTTTATAATGTACAGTATGCAAATTAAATTGACATGGAGGTCACGAAAATAAAATCTCGATGATAATGGATGTGTGTGGAATTCATAATGGATTAAGAGACACAAGACAGACACAAATCAAAATAAAATTCAAAGCTCGCTAAGAGGATTACAGCTATGAAATGCAAGAAAAGCGTCACACTATCGGGGGCTTCGTCCCAAACACTAGGAGTCATTTATGGTTATTAAAATCAAGCCTTGGGAATTGGAAATATCCCGAACACTAGAAATATGTTGTAAAAATGCTTGTTAATTTTGAGCATTCATATGTAGTCTTGGTAGCTGAAGGAATGTGTGTGTCTTACAAATGATGGTGTTTGTTTAGCATTCTAACACACCATGCCAGGTTGATTTATAAGACACTATATGATTGAGTATCTTTCAATTCTATGAATTCTATGTCTGTGCAGCATTTTGTTCCAAATGTTTCTTAATGTTTCTTAATGTTCTTAATGTTATTTGTTCAAATTTTACCATGCACTAGCATTTGGTATACACCCAATAAGCGAGAATGGCAGCCGTGCGTGGCGTGGCAGGCGGGCATGTTTTTATGCAGGCATCTGCAGACGTGGCCGACCACTCACCGCGCGTGTTGCTGGACAGACGCGTGCGCTGGTTGGTGGAGATGTTGTGTGGGAGGAGCGTGTTTTGCTGATGATTGCTGTCAACGGTACTCGTGGCTATGATGTTATCCTTGTACTTGCTCATCAGGGACAGTTTTGTATTGTCATTCCCTGATGGCAAAAAGGTTAAAAAGGTTAATGTTAGGCAGAGGGATAGAGACAGAAAGGTTGAGAGCACATAGCACTGACCACTAATAGTGAGAGGTCAATATTAGTCCTAGAGAGAGAAAGAAACAAAGAGGAGGCAGATAGGTTGACACACATCACCCAGCCGCAGGCACTGATGTTTACCAGAAGAGCTCTTCTCATTGTAAATGAGCTCTTCTGGCTAGTGTTTGACAGGCACTCTCATGATTTTCCTATTATTTTATTTCATTTATTTTATTTTTTTTGTGAAGAGTGCCAGAAAACGTGTAGGAGTTTCATTTTTAAGAATAAAGTCTAGACCACACTAGAAAATAATCAGGCCTACATTAAAACTGATTCTCCACGATCCTGACCGTTACTGGCCTATAACATTTATTTTCCCAGCTTATTCTCTAGTGTGTGGTGTAGAAAAATAATCCAATCTGCCAGCTGCCACTTCCTGGATTTAAAACTATAAGTATTAACCATTCAATACTTATAAATCAGCATCTTGTAGCGTGAAAGGAATCGTCAGATACAATCCTGAGGACATGCATCAAAAGGTCCATGACCAATGACAGCTGATTGTTCAGCAGTTCAGCTCAGCTGTGATTATCTTGATCTGAAGTCATATTTGCTTATAAGTGATCTCGGATTTCAAGAGTCAGTGTAGTCTGTTGTGACAGTGTGGCATTTTATTCTCTTACTCTTTTAACATCATTGTGGCATTTTATTCCCTTACACATTTTTGTCAGTTAGGATTGTATAAATTGTGCTGTGTGGGCCAGGCTGAAGGCAGATACAATACACTGATCGATATTTGGAAGGCGTATATTATGTTTTATATATTACAGCTTTGTTCTGAGAACAAAAAGTAGCTGCTGTTATATTATGCTTATGTAAATGTTCTGATTTGTTTATTGTTTGGCGGGTTGCATTTTTCTTTCTTTGACAGAGCTGAAGGAACCATCCATGCTAATAAAGTAAACAGTAAACCAAACTAACCTAAACTGGCTTAACAGATATGAGCTTCCGTCATTTTCCATTCTGCAACAGCACGACATGGGTATGTCCCCCGGTAATTAGCAAGCGCTACGACAAAAAAAACTGACACTGCAGGCTTTTTGTACTACTCAAATTAGCATGGCAACATGAAATTACTCTTTTCCGGCACAGCCTACTGGGTGTTTTCATAGCCGAACACTCTTTTAGGCAAATATCAGCATCATTTCACACTCAATCACGGCTGATGTCTCCAATGCTGGGGGTCCAATGAACCTGGATGACCTCTGCTTGAATAACTTGAATCAAGAGACTCTTCTTGTCTTTAATGAAGTTTAAAACTGTCCCTTTGGTGCTGTGGGGGTCCCATAGGCAATACAATGGCCATCATGAATAATAAACCTAATGTTTAACTACTTTCATCAGCTTAAACATTATATGACACAAGATTGACTGGTATTCGTTAACTTTCTTTTTAGCAGAAATAACATATTGAAGTAATATGAGTTCTGTTTGTTGTAATAATAAATAAAATGGTTTCTGCTGTCAAAATCAGTGGGTTTGGATAGGCAGACAGTTTCAGAGCAATAAAGAGAACACTGTTATATGGATAAGCTGATCAAGCAGACATGTGCTGAGGTTACAGATCAGTTTAAGTAGACTCTAAAAGATAATTGATTGAGCCTACTTATTAAAAAAAAATGAAAGAATGCAGAGGTACTATTTTCCCTGGATGTCTTAAACTAAGCCCAAATTAATATCTTCATTATTCAGAGAAAATAACTAGATTACATAACCAACATGATTTTCCTCAACATAATAAAGCTAAATTAAAGAAGCAATGGTCAAGGCTTGAAGAGGCAATATCTTTATTATTTGTCCTTCCTTGAACAAATAACCTGGAAGACATTCAAATATATAAACAGTTTTAACCTCAGCCTCAACACAAGTGTTTAATCTGGCTGTGAAAACAGGCGTTTCATAGTCTGGTATGCTTGTTTGTATTTTTATGGGCTCCTTTTCAGTCATTATCAATAATGCAGATGGTTTTTTTTTTTCAGTGGAAGGTAGAAAGATATTTGTGACTAGTTTTTGATTGTGGTTTTACCTAGTTCAGGCAGCTAATAGAAATGCTAGTTAAATGCTATGTTCTGAGGGAGTAGCTTTGGTACATGTGTGAAAAGTGTTACAAACTGAGATGTGAATGCCTCTTCTACAAGTCTAGATCATTTTGTTACAAATTTGAATACAAGAAATACCCCTAAAGTATATTTTAAAAAGAAAGGAAGCTATTACAGTTTTTCTCAATTGCTAAAACACTAAACTCTATTGTCTGAACCAAATGCTCAGTTGCCTGAACCCACTGATTGAATCAATCACTCTTTTGGCAAAACCATAAGCACTTTTCACCTGTTTAGGCACAACTTGCCAACACATTTTTATTGTGATGCACCCGTGCTGCATAATGGTGAGCACAGGTGACAAAAGTCAAACACAATTAAAGCACAAGTTTTACCACTTGAACACTACAACTCAAAATGGATCACACTTGTGGCTAATAATGTGAGGGAACATATAAAGTAAGCCAGTTCAGAGAGCACTGGTTTGTGAGACCCTACAATGGATAGAAATCTGAGAGTGGATTCACACACGAATCTGTAGTGGTTCGTGTGAGAGGAGGTCGAGGTGGTCAGCGAAGACAAAGAACAGTAATATCTGATTAAATCAGAGCTACTGTGATTGACCATGTTCTTGTCCATGGTATAAGCATGAGGGAGGCTGGACAAAGGGTACAACCAAACATCAGTAGATTTACTGTTTCCACCATAATCCGAAGATTTAGAGAAGAGAACAGGTAATTACCTTTTTTGATATTATAGTACAGTATGTAAATGTTGACAGCAATTACTCTATGACATACTATATACTGTACCACAGTATACTGTAAGTAAATATATGTTTCAGAACATCACTGTACCAATGTACTGTAGTATTGTCATGGAGGGTTGGTCTAACTGTTTGTAGGCCTAGTATTCCATGTATATTTTTTGTAACTCCATGTTCTCTTTTTGTAGAATTGAAAGACTGCCACATGGGGGTGGGAGGACAGGTATGTTCTCCCCCCACCAAGAGATATGGTCCGTGAGAACAATGCCATTAAACTGAGTGAAATTCAGCAGAAGATCATTGAGGACCATGTACATTTTGAGGGTATCATCAGTGTCAGCCTCTCTACTGTTGATCGTGTCCTCAACCGCAACAGACTGCGCATGAAACAGCTATACAGAGTGCCCTTTGATCGCAACTCAGACAGAGTCAGAGAGCAAAGATTCCAGTATGTACAGGTTGGCATATATCCAGACACATTCGATGTTGATTACTCTAAGTAGTGATTTACTGTAGTGGCCTAAATCACTTTTTCCGTATCACTTACAAAACTATATTTATTTCTACAGAGGGTTCTTCAACTGGATGCAATGGAAAGACCCCATGAATACATGTACATGAATGAAGCTGGGTTTAATCTTCATTCAGCGCATGTAGCGCATGTAGTAGAGATGTACCAAATCTCACTCAATCACATGGGAGATGCTCTGTAGGGCAGCAGGATGACCATCCCATCTATGTTGTTGTTTGGGACAATGTGAGTTTTCACAGAGCCCCCAGGTTAGAGAGTGGTTCAATATGAACCAAGGTTTTATCAATCTTTCCACCGTACTCCCCTTTCCTAAACCCCATTGAGGAATTCTTCTCCTCATGGCGATGGAAGATATATGAACGCCAACCCTACACCAGAGTAAATCTTCTGCAAGCCATGGGACTTGCCTGTGGTGACATAGGTGTGGAGGCATGCCAAGCCTGGATACGGCATGCCAGGGTTTTTTCCCCCTGTTGCCTGGCCAGACAAAATGTGGCCTGTGATGTGGATGAAGCCCTGTGGCATGACCCAGTACGGAGACATGATGCTGGGCTGAGTAATGCACTTATTTGTATATTTTTGTACTTTATTTTTACATGGGCTTACTGTACACAAGTGGCAAACTCATAATATTTCTGTTTGTTTTTACAAGTGCTATGTGTAAATGCACAAGATTTCTGTTTTGTCTTTTTGTACAAGTGCAAAATGCACAGGTTTTTTTTTGTTTTGCAACATGCATTTAGCCTACAGTGAACAATAAACATTTATTTCTCCAGCTTCATGTCCTTAGCATTGTGTTTTTTATTTTTCTACGTAGTGTTTAGTAACTGTTCCGTAGTGATTTGAATTTTGATTGACTTGGGGCACGATTTGACAACATAGTTCAGTTTTGAGCACAGATTGAACTTTTTTGAGGTGAAAGTTTGGTTTTGCAAGAAGAGTCTGAGGTTTTGTGAATGTAGCTTAAGAATTGGGTTTTGTGTTCACAGTTTAGAGAAAAAAAGAGCAGCTTTCAAGAAATGTGTCTTAGCAATCGAGAAAAACTGTAATGAAAAACTGTTTCATACATTTGATTTTACTGTTGAGTTCACCTGTTGGCTGCACAAGCCAGTGCACTCTTAGTGCCAGTCCCAAGCTTGGATAAATGAGGAGGGTTATCTTAGGAAGAGCATAAACCATGTGCCAAATGAAACATGCGGATCACAAATCAGAAATTCATAACATAAGGAGAAAGAGGTTGGCAAAACAGAATTGGGATCGACAGAGTGATGTGAAAAGTAGGCAGGAGTACAAGGAGATGCGGAAGCAGGTAAAGAGGGATGTGGCAAAAGCCAAGGAAAAGGCGTATGAGGAGCTGTATCAGAGGTTCGACACTAAAGAAGGAGAGAAGATTTGTACCAATTAGCCAGGCAGAGAGACTGAGCTGGGAAGGATGTACTGCAAGTTAGAGTAATAAAAGGATGGAGATGAAAATGTGTTAACTAGTGAGGAGAGTGTGTTGAGAAGATGGAGGGAGTATTTCAAGCAGCTGATGAATGAGGAAAATGAGAGAGAGAGAGAGAGAGAGAGAGAGAGAGAGAGAGAGAGAGAGAGAGAGAGAGAGAGAGAGAGAGGTTGGACGGTGTGGAGATGGTGAAGCAGGAAGTGGATAGGATTAGTAAGGAGGAAGTGAGAGCAGCAATTAAGAGGATGAAGAGTGAAAAGTCGGTTGGACCAGATGACCGACCGGTAGAAGCTTGGAGATGTTAAGGAGAGATAGAAGTGCAGTTTTTAACCAGGTTGCTTGACAAGATTCTGGAAGGTGAGAAGATGCCTAAAGAATGGAGAAGACCTGCAGTAACTAAAGGGGAAAAAAGTTGATGAAGTTCATACCATGTTATGGGAAAGAATAGTGGAAGCCAGGCTGAGAAGAGGTGACCATCTGTAGCAACAGTATGGTTTTATGCCGAGGAATGATGTTTTCTTTAAGAATGTTGATGGAGAAGTATAGAGAAGGTCAGAAGGAGTTGCATTGTGTGTTTGTGGATTTAGAGAAAGTGTACGACAGGGTGCAGAGAGAGGATTTGTAGTATTGTATGAGAAAGTCAAGTGCAGGACATGTACGAGGACAGTGTGACAGCAGTGAAGAGTGCAGTAGGAACGACAGACTGCATCAAGGATCGGCCCTGGGGTCAACACTGCAATGTAATGGAGAGTGTGTTAGAGAAGTGAAGAAAAGTGTGTGGTGATGGAATTTGTGATGGGAGGGTCTGCAAAGTGAAAGGGAAAGTTTATAGGACTTTGGTGAGACCTGCAATGTTTTATGGTTTAGAAACAGCGGTGTTGACTAAAAGACAGGAGGTGGAGCTGGCGGTAGCAGATCTGAAGATGTTGAGATTTTCATTGGGAGTGACAAGGACGGAGTTTATTAGAGAGACAGCGCATGTAGTACAATTTGGAGACAAGTGAGGGAGGCGAGATTTAGATGGTTTGGACATCTGCAGAAGAGGGACATGGGGTATATCGGTAGGAGAATTCTGACAATGGAGCTGCCAGGAAGAAGGAAAAGAGGAAGACCATGGAGGAAGTTTATGGGTGTGTTGAGGGAAGACATGCAGGTAGTTGGGACAGGGAGAGGCAGATGTAGAGGACAGGGTGGTATGGACACCGATGATCCGCTGTGGCGACCCCTAAGGGGAGAAGCCGAAAGAAGAATAAGTTGAGTTCACCTGCTGGTTGCATTGATAATTTTATATAACTCCTAGAAACATTTGACTACTTATTCTTCTAACAACCACTTTGGATGAATGAACAGAAAACACAAAAACACTCTAGAGGTGGATTCATATTTAATTTAGATATTTTTGAAATCCCGACTTAACCATTAGTGCCTGAATCTTGACTATGGCCAATAAATTACTACTACACTCCCTGAGTGTTATTGCTAATACTCTTGGAATGGCCTCATCTCAGCCAGAAAAATGCTAATGCAAGCTATTTGCAGAACAACATTTCGTAACGTGGGCTGTGCTTCACTCTCCCCTGCGCGAAATAATCTCACAGCTGTGAGTGCACACATTTAGAAAGAATTCAGAGCTCTGTGTCCCTAAACCCCCAAAATACATGTGGTGTAATGACACACTATTCGCGACTAGTATGCAGTCTGGGACGCATCCAAATTATTTGTGACTCAAAACTCTCAGTATTGCAGTTAGTTCGAAATGAAAAAGCAAAATCTTGTGTTTTAGTTTCCCTCAGCTTGTTAACACTTACTCATACTGCCTGATCCTGCAGCACTGCCTGTGCACTGTTCACCTCGGTGTAACTAAGTGTCCATTATTCAACATCATAAAAAGCACACCTGCAAAATGAATTACTAATGTGCTTGTGTGTATGGAAAAACTACCTATCACAGCTCATTGTTAGTGATTATCAGTTAATATTGGTTCTCTAGCTTAACACATGGTTTGTACCATGAGAAAGAGCAATCATTCGCTATGGTATGCAACACCCGAGAAAAATAATACCTTACCTGTAAAAAAAAAAGGCAAATGTTTTACTGAAAAAAGAAAATCCTGTGAATTGAAACTTAGCATATCTATTTTTAACTTCTACAGAGAGACCTGCAAACCTGTATAACATTTTTTTCAAATAGCTCACAAGCTCCAAGATTTGTTAAACATAACCAAACCAAAAGCTATTTTTATGGTTTTGAGCTGAAAAAAACAAAAAAGTGTTCAGCATTCAGTTGTCTTCTGCCTCACCACTACAGCTAAACCGTACCTGTTTGTGTAAAACTAATTAGTGCATTTGTATATATATATATATATATATATATATATATATATATATATATATATATATATATATATATATATATATATATATATATATATACAGTGAGGAAAATAAGTATTTAAACACCCTGCTATTTTGCAAGTTCTCCCACTTAGAAATCATGGAAGGGTCTGAAATTGTCATCGTAGGTGCATGTCCACTGTGAGAGACATAATCTAGAAAAAAAAATCCAGAAATCACAATATATGATTTTTAAACTATTTATTTGTATGATACAGCTGCAAATAAGTATTTGAACACCTGTCTATCAGCTAGAATTCTGACCCTCAAAGACCTGTTAGTCTGCCTTTAAAATGTCCACCTCCACTACATTTATTATCCTAAATTAGATGCACCTGTTTGAGGTCGTTAGCTGCATAAAGACACCTGTCCACCCCATACAATCAGTAAGAATCCAACTACTAACATGGCCAAGACCAAAGAGCTGTCCAAAGACACTAGAGACAAAATTGTACACCTCCACAAGGCTGGAAAGGGCTACGGGGAAATTGCCAAGCAGCTTGGTGAAAAAAGGTCCACTGTTGGAGCAATCATTAGAAAGTAGAAGAAGCTAAACATGACTGTCAATCTCCCTCGGACTGGGGCTCCATGCAAGATCTCACCTCGTGGGGTCTCAATGATCCTAAGGAAGGTGAGAAATCGGCCCAGAACTACACGGGAGGAGCTGGTCAATGACCTGAAAAGAGCTGGGACCACCGTTTCCAAGGTTACTGTTGACAATACACTAAGACGTCATGGTTTAAAATCATGCATGGCACGGAAGGTTCCCCTGCTTAAACCAGCACATGTCCAGGCACGTCTTAAGTGGCTCTGTAAGAAGCATATCAAGGTTTTGGCGTGGCCTAGCCAGTCTCCAGACCTAAACCCAATAGAGAATCTTTAGAGGGAGCTCAAACTCCGTGTTTCTCAGCGACAGGTCAGAAACCTGACTGATCTAGAGAAGATCTGTGTGAATGAGTGGGCCAAAATCCCTCCTGCAGTGTGTGCGAACCTGGTGAAAAACTACAGGAAACATTTGACCTCTGTAATTGCAAACAAAGGCTACTGTACCAAATATTAACATTGACTTTCTAAGGTGTTTAAATACTTATTTGCAGCTGTATCATACAAATAAATAGTTACAAAATCATACATTGTGATTTCTGGATAGAAAGAGAGAGAGAGAGAGAGAGAGAGAGAGAGAGAGAGAGAGAGAGAGAGAGAGAGAGAGAGAGAGAGAGAGAGAGAGAAAGAGAGCAATCTTGAGCGCTCACCTAAACCTTACTGAACACCCTTGTGATGAATTGAAATCTGAATAGGCTTGCTCACCTCACCTACATAATTACCTGATTTTACTAACATACTTTTGACTGAATATGCAAAATTTCCACAACTACACTCCATACACAAGTGGAGGTTATTATAACAGCAAATGGGCACTAAATGTTGAATTGGGTCTCCAAAAAGCAAATGCGTCAGGCCAAACTTTTGTCCATATAGTGTACCTTAACACATACCAAAGTAGACTTTCATTGAAAGCAATAGAAACATCAGTGCTGCAGCTACTTAAACTGAGCGGTCAGCTCGTCCATTAAATCGTGGCCATATCTTATTTAAAAAATCTTATTTGGAAATTATTTACAACACTGAAAAAATAAACTTAATTGTGATTTTATTTAAAGAAAAAATAAACACACATGGATTCATGACGTTAACCCGAGATCTTGTGGCCAGGGTAACTTTCAAAGAGGAACGTAATAATAAATAATACGTAATTTTTAATATGTCTAAAAATAAATATATGTTTGAGTGTAGAGCTCTTGTTTTCTAGCTCTTCCCATTTTTATTATTTATGAGGACTTCTATTATAGAGGCTTCTATTATAACAAATAATGACATTACAGTGTCTGCCACTATGCATAAAAAAAATAAAAAAGCCAATGCTTAGTGTTATGAGGCTAAAACGCACCAGGGGTAAGATCCACGTTGGCCTTGTCATTACAGCCGTGAAGCGAATCGAGCGTGCGCGTCACCTGGCTGGTGAAGTCCTCACCGCCGTTCATGCACTCGCGCTGCAGGTGTTGGCGCAGCTCACCGATGTCGTACTCGTAGCCATCAAGGATGGGCGTCTCACGGATACTGAGGGTGCCGCTGGCATTGGCACCCTGGCACCGGGAGTTCCTCAAGCTCTCACGTGCCTGCCCACCCAGCAGCACAGATGGGATGTAGTGAATCTCGTTTGCTGCCTCGGCGCTCGCGCTCTTCTGAGGCTGGGGCACCCGACGCCTCTTACACCAGCGCTTCCGTGTGTACAGGATCAGCACCAAGCACAAGATGGAAAGCAGCAGAGCAATCATCCCACCCTGCAAAAAAAAAAGAAACAGATAGATAGGCGAAGTGAGAGAGAGGGAGACATGAAGAGAAAGCGACAGTTGATAGAGGGGAAAAATGACAGAGAGGTGAGTAAGAGGAAGTATGTGGGAGTAGATATGAAAATATAGAAAGGAGAGCAAGGAGAGAAGGGGAGTGAGAGTTGATGAGAGACAAAGAGACAGGAGAACAGAAAGTGAGAAAAAGAGAGACGGGAGGACACCGAATCAAAAATGGAAAAATTCAGGTAGGATGTACAGGATGAGGAAGGAAAAGACAAAAAGAAATATGTGAAGAGCACACGAGAAAAATGGAAGGGAGTAAGATAAAAAACAAAGAGAGGAAAAACAAACAAGACAGGAAGACAATGACAAAAGTACACAATATAGAGAGAGTCTATGATGTAGACAGAGAGCAATTCAAAGAGATAAATAAAAAGAGAGTAAGAAAATCAAAAAGAGTGACGCAAATAAGAAAAGCTAGGGATACACCAACCAGCTAATAAAACAGACAAATAATACCATAAATGGAAATCCAATAGCAAGCTTGATATGGGAAAGGCTGCAATTAGGGATGCCATGTTTAATACTTCCAAGGCCCCAATTTAAATAACGGCAAACAGCTGAGTGTAAAGAGCTAGAGCAGCAAGTCTACAGTCAATTTGCATAAGTTGTTTGCCTACTTACCTAGTCAAGGGCGATAATGAATGGCACCTTAATGAAGGTCATTCGCGTTGCATTTGCATGCGCTTGGGGGGAAAGAAATGGTGAAACTACCATAATTTATTTCGCTTTGTTTAAAATTCCTTAATGCTTTCAAAGTTATTAAGCCAGTTTCCTGTTTGTGCATGATACAAAGTTAAGCACATGACCGATTATGCACTGGCGAGTGAGAACGTGTGGGGAATGGATGGTTGAGGGGGCTCAAGAATAAAGAGAATTTGTGATGCACATTTTTCCCACTATACCTGAAACCATAAGATAAAAGTGTTTCAATTAGCAATCTGGAGCCAACTGATATTTTGTAGGTTTGATGCAAGTAACACAAGGAGGAACATTCTTATGCAACTTTGTGTAACATAGCTTAAAATAATATTAAAGTTTAAACATTTACTTGTGCTTTTAAGGATCGACACTAAAATGGATTTTAGTGGAACTGATTTTTCTACTTTTTCTGGCTGCCGTGACCTCTGGCATCACCATTACGTGCACAAATTACTCTCAACAACATACCATTTAAGTCATCTGTAATTCAAAAAGACATAATGTAATTTTTTTAATTATGTACTCACTCCAGAGACCTTTACTAAGATGGAATTCTTTCCCTCCTGGTCATATTTGGGCAGTTAATTAAATTCCCACATATCGAGAGCATATTGATCTTGAGTTACATTCATGAGCCATAATTTATCTCTTCTTAACACACGTTGCATAGCTGTTAGAAGCACCGCTGTTTCAACCACTGAATATAGTCTAAACAGGAAAAACAGAAAACAAAAAACCCTTTTTTATTTTTTTTTACATGATCAAGCGTTAAGCTACATGCATTGTGCTCACATTAGATATGTTTTTTTTATTTTTTATAAAACAAATGTTTAAAAATAAAACAGAAATGAAACAGATGTTTTGCAGGAACATACATCATTGGTTCATAAACATTTGGTTGATAGGAAGTCTCATTTGGATGGATATTATATTATAGCTAATAATAAAATTCCCCTATAGTGGTTATAAATCTTACTTCTGGAAGTCGATACAAAAGTGCCATCATCAATTCTACCTTCATCTACCCTGGAGGAGCCTGTGATGCTGCCAACACAAGCACTGTTAATAGCATCAACGCTACGTACACACAACATTGCCAATGTAATTGAAAATTCAGTGCACTGAAACTCTTAACACCTTGCTAATATAAGACCAAACTGTCTTAAACAGATATCCGTAATGCAGCTTCATCAGAATAAAACACAAACTCTATGCCCTCCCTATAGTCATTCCTATGCGCTCATGATTACATACCACAAATGCTATGGGAGGAAAAACCCTCCCAACACAGTGTCCGCTTACAGCCCCAGAGTCAACAGCTAATCAGTTTTCTCTAATTTAATTTCCTTCCAATCTGTCAGTGTGCATTAACCAAATGAGCAGCTTACAACTTTATGGTGGAGAAAATGAGGTAGCACTATACACAGGAGTTACAGGAGACTTAAAATTAGAGGAGACAGGACAGCGCATTATGAAGGGGCCCTATTAAAGTCAAACAAAACATCAGATACTAGCAGCGTGTCAGCGTTTAATCCAATTAGCAAAGATCTATGCCAACCTGTAATCAGTTTGGTGGAAAGCCATGACATTCCACTGCATATCAACATAGTCACCGATGCACAACAACATAATGACAAAACAAGATTTGTTATAGAATAATTATTAGTATCATGACCTCATGCCCAAATTCATTTGCCTTGGGTCCAACTATGCAGTTCATGGCCTCTAAGAACAAGAACTGAAGATAACTGTCTAATCTTGTGATTAAGAATCCTAAACCCCTTCTGCACTGTATCCCCTACTGAAAGGATTAATCATGTGTCATGGTTGGTCACAAAAATAATCTTTTCGGTTGGGTCATTTTTTCATGTTGCTATTTTCATGGTTAGAAATGAACGCAGAAACACTGGCAGGAGTTGAACACCTTCCTAGGCTACCTTATAGCTCAGATGCAAGAAAAATTTTAAATTTTCTGATTTAAGCACAACCTTTTACTTGCATTTTTGTAGAAATTCTAGAGTTATGTTCACTATTTCACCCAAAAACAAAAAAGACCTAACAAAAAAATTGTATCTACCAAATTCCAGTTCACACCAACAGTTTCTATGAAGCTTCTATTCTAACCTTGCCTTCATTCAAGTGTGTAAAACAATTAGTTTTGGTGAAACATGTTTCTTAAATATGTCAATTAAAATTTTGTTTCCCAATTTCAAGCATAAAAACCCTGGATGATGAGTGCAAGAGTTTATTTATGTGAACGGAATGAAGATAGGTTTGGTGTTGATGGACTAGATCTTCCACCATGTTTCTGCTGTAGTCCAAAGACTACACTGTTAAGCAAGTCCAAGCACAGAAGTTTTAAGAAGCATGCTGTTGCTGCAAAACATAGAATAAGAGTGACCCTCAGATAACCCCTAGGTGGAAAGTGGAATGGAAACACGCAGAGATAATGCTCGACTAGTTGAGTCAGAATAGACAGATGGAGAAGCAATCAGCAAACAAATAGAGTTTCATGGCCGAACTATGCAATTTTTCGTACGCTTTGGTTATCTGCCAGAATTTGGGTGATAGTGACATTCAGATGGCCACAAAATTATGGTCCTTGTAAAAGTCATGGACATCACATTATACTGTAATATACAGATACCAAGTCTAAGCTACCCCATTATATCATATTTTTGCTCATACCAACCACAGAATATTCAGACTTCCTAAACAGGATATCAAGTAGATATCTATCTGTTCTGAATGATTTATTCTTAAGAAATAAGTAGCAGCTGAGTGAATGTTTGTATTAGATTTTTATAATGGGTTTTTTTTTTTGTTTGTTTTTGGTAGCTGTACTGTGCAATATCTTTATCTAATCTGGGTAGCGTCTTTACAATAAATGCATGTGACCGGAGGAAATAGCCTTTCCATTCGTGGGTGAGGTTAGCCATAAAACAAGACATTATAACCACTTAAACTCTAAGTGCCTGATACAAATGAGAGCCCATAGGGCAAAGGAAAAGTACCGCTAGGTCACATCCCAAATGTCTGCTTGATGCATTTCCTGGAGTCTTTCAGTCTTTGACTTCAGCGGTAAACAAACAGGGCTAAATTTAAATGATTTCTGGTTCTTGTTCTGGTTACACTTCTGGTAGATGCTAAACTGCATTTCATTGCTGTGTACTTGCAATGACAAAGTAAAGATCCATCCATCCATCCATCCATCCATCCATCGATATCATGCTTGGCTCTAAAAATCATGTTTATGCTTTAAACTTAGGTATTCTGCATTGTACAGAGTTTCACGCTCAAAAGTTATAGCAAGACACTGAGAGATTATTTCTAATCTATTGAAAAGGTCTTTAACTAGTAGTAACATGCGGAATGCATTGGAGAATGGATTTTCAAGCTCCTTTGTGTTGCTGAAGAACAATAATGAATTATTCTCAGACAGGGAAAAATGGAAGAATTACCAGACTTTCAAAGAAGAATTAGAAAGCTATATGTCGTTTCTCAAAGTTTTTACACTGAACAGTTTTACCTCAAGCTGCAAAGTGCATTAAATGGCTAAGAATTTTTTTTTTTCCTCATGATTGACAAATGTTTGAAACTTATTCGAAATCTATATTTCTAACACAGTTGGAACATTCAGGATATTGCCACAATAAAGAACTCGCACAATAGGTGCACAATAAGTGGTGCCTGTAGATCTCCTTTGGACAAAATGTGTTCTACAACCTTAACGGTTAAATGGACATAGTGGAAAAATGTTAGAATAAAAATGTTGCTAAATTGCAATTCTGTGTACAATGCAAGGCTATGTGTCTTCCCAGAGTTCATGATTTATTAGATATTACTTTACTACTTGCGAGCTCAATCATGCAGGCAAACTTGCGTGGTAGTGTTTGTGCCTGGAAAAAGGTCAAATGGAGGACAAGTAAGGACGAGTGGTGAAGCAGTCATGAGAGTTATGAAAATCCAAGACTCAAGCCTGTGAGCAAAGGCAAGCCTGTGTGGTCTGATCCCACAGAAACGCAACTGTAGCACCATCTTTAGAAAAAGTTAATGCTGGCTATAACAGAATTGTGTCAGAACAGATAGGGCATATGAGGATACATAGACCAGCCAGGAAAACTATGATGTCAATTTGCCAAAAGCTCCTGCAATGAGCACATAAGCGTCAAAACTGAACCAATGCAAGAAAGTGGCCTGGTCTGTGCAGAATCATGTTTCTTTTACATGTGGATGGCTGAGTGTGTGTCTGTCACTTACGAGGGAATTTACATGGCACCAGGACTCTAAGTTGAATAAACTAAGCTGGCAGATCCAGCGTGATGCCCTGGGCAATGTTTTGCTGAGAAAGCCTAGGTCCTGGTCTTTATGTAGAGAGTACTTTTACAAGTACTACCTACCTATACATCATTGCAGACCAAGTAAAACCCTTCATGGCAACAGTATTCCCTTATGGCAGCGGCTTCTTTCTGTAGGATAATGAACCCTGACACACTGCAAAATCTGTTCAAGAATGGCTTTAAGAACAATAAAGGTGTTGACGTTTTCCCTAGATCCCACTCCATTTTAGCTCGTGTGGCATGTGCTGAACAAACAAATCCAATCCACCTTGCAAATGCTGTAAAAATTTTAGAGCCATATACAACACCAAACCTTCAAAGGTCTACTCAGTGGTCCAGAGCTGTTTAGGTGGGTGGTTTTGATGTATATATATATATATATATATATATATATATATATATATATATATATATATATATATATATATATATATATATATATATATATATGAATGCTACACTCCATCCAGAAAGTATTTATTGTGCTTTACTTTTTTCACATTTTATTTTCTAGCCTTATTCCAAAATGGATTAAATTAATTATTTTCCAATACCCTATAATGACAACGTAAAATAAGTTTGTTTGAAATCTTTGCAAATGTATTAAGAAAAAAAAAAAAAAATAAATAAATAAATATATATATATATATATATATATATATATATATATATATATATATATATATATATATATATATATATATATATATATAAATTAAATGTGCATAAGAATTCACAGCCTTTGTCATGACACTCAAAATTGAGCTCAGGTGCATCCTGTTTTCACTGATTATCCTTGAGATGTTTTTACAACTTGATTGGACTCCACCTGTGGTTCATTCTGTTGATTGCACATGATTTGGAAAAGCACACACCTGTCTATATGAGGTCCCCCAGTTAACAGTGCATGTCAAAGCACACACCAAGCCATGAAGTCCAAAGAATAGTCTGTAAACTTCCAAGACAGGATTGTATCGAGGAACAGATCTCTGGAAGAAACATTTCTGCAGCATTGAATGTCTCAATAAACACAATGGCCTCCATCATCCATAAATAGAAGAAGTATGGAACCACAGGACTCTTCCTAGAGCAGGTCACCCGCCCAACCAAACTGAGCGTTTAGGAAGAAGGGTCTTAGTCAGGGAGGTGACCAGGAACCTGATGTTCACTCTGAAAGATCACCAGGGTTTCTCTGTGGTGAGAGGAGTCCCTTCCAGAGAAAAACCCAGCACTCTATCAATCAGGCCTGTTTTGTAGAGTGTCCCCAAGGAAGCCACTCTTTAGGGAAAGAAAAAACGCTCCCCATCCAACCTAACGGAGCAAAAAAGAATGGAAGAAACTGCCCAAAAATATGTGTACCAAGCTTGACGCATCATACTCAAAAAGAGGCTGTAATTGGTGCTAAAGCTGCTTCAACAAAGTATTGAGCAAAGGCTGTGAATACTCTTGTACATGTGATTTTTTTATTTTTTTATATTTTTATAAATTGCAAAGATACCAAAAAAATCGTCTTTTACATTGTCATTATGGAGTATTGATTGTAGAATTTTGAGGAAAATAAAGAATATAATCCATTTTGGACTAAGGCTGTAACATAAAATGTGGAAAAAGTGAAGAGCTGTGAATACTTTCCAGATGCACAATATATTAATATTATAAATATAAATGCTGACAGATATAGTATAGTGTAATTACAATATAAAAAAAAAAAAATCACACCTAGAATAGAAAGCCCTTCTCCTCTGCTCAACTTTTCAGCTTCATTGATATGAATATGATTTTGAAGTAAATGTTTTGCAATGAACACAGCATATCACAGCAGTAATAATGCTTATAATCATGGCAGATGAATAAGTCTAAAATGAGATTATTCACTTTAGCAGGAAGGTGACCACTGTGCACAAACTGCTCTAGATTGAATAAGCAAGAGGAGCTACAGCAAGGGTAGGGCATCACAATTAAATATCAGTGTCATGTCAAGAACATCCTGAGTGCATGAGAAATCACAGCAGCAGAGGCATACTGCAATCTTACGAGCATCAGCAGCAGGATCTTTTGTTATCATCAATTCAGGCAGCAGTACATCTATAGTTTGACAGAAAGATCCAACAGACTGGAAGTAATGTTGCGGGACGATGTGAAAAAGTTTATTCACAGACCAATCAAAAAGCAGACCAACCAAAATTACAAAAGAATATAAATAGATATAAATCTGCCAACCAAAACCTACTTAAATCATACTAGTTACTGTTACGCTTTGTCATTTATGGCTTGGCTGATATAATTCTCTTAATAACCTGCCTGGGATACAGACATTTTCTTGACTTCATATGAGATTCTTGTTCTCTGTAAGTAAAAGGAATATAGGTGTCCCCCTTTTTCCATCCAATAAAGGCACACCCATTACACCTCAAAAAACAAAAAAATGTAAACAAATTTTTATCACACAACAATTAGCCACCTGGATTACAGGAAAGGGAATTATGCAAAGATGCTGTTTGTGGACTACAGTTCAGCACCATAATTCCCTCATGCTCACCTCCTAATTTGGAGGTCCTGGGACTCAGACGGCTGCTGTGTCAATTGTTCTCCACCTGTACGGGTGGACATACACACCTCATCCACCCTCACCATCGGCACTGGAGCTTCCCAGGATTGTGTTTTGAGCCCCCCGCTGTACTCAATGTACACACATGTGGCCACTTTCAACTCCACCACCATCATCAAGTTTGCTGACGACACTGTTGTGGTGGGCCTGATCTCCAACGACGAGATGGCCTACCTATAGGAGATTAAAAACCTGGAGAGATGGTGCCAGGAGAACAATCTTCTCCTGAACGTCAGCAAGACCAAGGCGTTGATAGTGGACTTCAGCACAAAGCAGGAGCGGTCATACCAACTGCTAAACATCTACAGGACCCCAGTGCAGAGAGTAGACAGTTTCCGGTACCTAGGTGTTCACATCACACAGGACCTGTCTTGGTCCTGTCACATCAACACCCTGGTAAAGAAGGCCCGGCAGAAGCTGTACTATCTGAGACACTTAAGGAACTTTAAACTACCCTCTCAGATGACTTTTTGCACTTGCACTATTGAGAGCGTTCTGATGGGAAGCATCGCTTCCTGGTTCGGAAACAGCACCATGTAGGACAGGCAAACCCTCTAGAAGGTAGTGGGGTCATCTGAACGTACCATCCGCACCAGCTCCCTGACTTGCAGGACCTCAGCCATCCCAACAATGGACTCTTTTCTCTGCTCCTTGAAAGCAAGCACAGAGAGAATGAGAAGGAACTTCTTCCTGCAGGCCATTCAGAGTTTAAACCAGGAAACACCCATTAACTAGTAGTGGACCTTTCTGTGCGTCTCACTTCCTTTACTGCACAAATATTTCTGCGCAACTTTGCACTATTCTATGACATCTTAACTGTGGACTGTCACGCAACTCTGAACTCTGAACTCTGCGTAGCACAGTGTCACTTTATACCACACTATACTGCACATGGACACTTAAAATCACACAAAAAATATTTTAATTACTCTAGTTTGTACAGTGAATATCTGCCATAATCATCCATCCTTTCTAAAATTCATGTATATACATATTTTTTCTAGACTTTTTATTTATCAACTTTATGTTTTTTTATCCTTATATTCGATTTCTTTTTCATGTTTAAATGTTGGACAGTCGTATAAAACATTTCACTGCATGTTGTACTCTGTATGTATGTGTATGTGACAAATAACATTTTAATTTGTGCCCATTATCGAACACATTTTTATGATCCATTTTGACATATATTGAGCATTTACAGTTAATAATTTATTAACTTCTTCAGCAATGTGAGCGACAGTTGCTTGTCTGTTGGATCTGACCACACGGACCAGCCTTTGCTCCCCACTTGCATCAATGAGCCTTGGCTGAATATGACCCTGTCACTGATTCACCACTTTTCCTTCCTTGGACCAATTTTAATAGATACTGACCACTGCAGAGTGGGAACAACCCACAAAAGCTGCAGTTTACTCGTTGCCTAATATATCCCACCTATTAACAGGGGCCAAGATGAAGAAATAATCAGTGTTATTCATTTCACTGGTCATAATGTTATAATGTTAATGTTATGCTTGATTGGTGTATGTATACAGTATCTTACAAAAGTGAGTACACCCCTCAAATATCACCAATGTTTTTAGTCTTCTCAAGGGAAAATACTATAGAAATGAATCTTGGATATGTTTTGTGTGAAGCTTGTCTAGCAGTATGAATTTACTGTCCTCTGAAAATAACTCAACATACAGCCATTATTGTCAAAATAGCTGGCAACAAGTGAACATGATAAAAAAGTGTGTCCAAAGTGTCAATATTTTGTGTAAGCAAGATGTGCTTCTCCATATCTTTGTAACAAAAGTCAATTTTCAGTCAAAATCAATTTATTTAACATCTATCTATCCTCTATTGATGGCCAGGCAATATTGCAATACAAGATCCTCATGAGACGACATTGTAATTCAATTCAATTATTATTATTTATTTTTTTTTATCACTTTTTACAATAGACATTGTCTCAAAACAGCTTTACACAGATAAAGACACTGTATACAGATATAGTTGTATAAAAGAATGAGTAAGTTTTTTGCCTCTAAGTTAGTTTTATATTATTGTTTATCCCTGATGATCAAGCAAGTGGCAAGGGAAAACTCCCTGAGATGTTATGAGGAAGAAAACTTTAGAGTACCTCAAAAGGGTACCCATCCTCATCTGGGTGGCACCGAATGTCCATTCATTACAGTTCCATTGTTGAAGTGTGTACTAATAGGTGATTAAATCCAGAATTGTACATGCAATCTGTGGTTCTATATTGATACTAATCACAGTCCGAATAAATCCTGAAAGTTCTTGAGTTGTTCAACAGCTTCATGGATCTTTAGGCTTTAGATGTGGAACCATCTCCATTCCAGTAATAAAGCCAGTTTTCACATATATATATATATATATATATATATATATATATATATATATATATATATATATATATTTTTTTTTTTATATCTCAAATACATATCAAACTGCAGTTGCTTCTAAAGTCCATTTTTGTATTGAACTTATTGAATTTGTTCTAGAACTGCTAAAAATTTTTATTTCAGTGTGCGGTTGTGCTACCTGCTAATTTATATATCGGTGAGTCCCAATCTCTTAGGTTTCGTTAAAAATCTGCCACTTCCTTGTATTTAAAGATCATTTTCAGGGCCTTGTCTTTCATTAGCCTTTCCATGTATATTGCATGATATTGTAGCACAAAACAGCATCCAACATTTTGAAATATTTAGAGATTTCTCTTGTACACATGAAATGCTGACCATAGTTGTCCTGCACCTACCAGAGGTACCCATAGAAATGTTGAGTTTATGTTGTGACAACTAAGGGAATTCAGTACAATCTCCCTCATCCCATCTGTCTTCTTTCACGTGTCCCAATTTCATGGGCTCTTCTCAAGGCACTTTCTGATGAATCTTACTCACACTTTTTCAACACTATGCCTTGCATAACAAGGTTGTCAGTATCAGTGGCCTTGAATATACTATGCCAGGGAGAGGTTATAATCATTATATGCCTGTCTGAAAAGATTTTCATTTAGACCATTGTGAAATGCTATTTTGAGCTGTTTGTGTCAAGAGTCAAAGTCCAGAAGTCAAAAGATCAATAACTTCAATAAATTCTTGTTAAAGCTGCTCATAAGCTCCTAAGGCAGGTGACTGATCAGTGGTGAAAAGAAATGGTGGCATACCAACTTTTCCTGTATTTTGAGCTATTGTTAATGATGTTAGGTATGTTCACCACTAAGATAATGAGCACAGGTTGAGCAGTGATGCAATGTTCTATAGCTTGGTTTTCATTCCAACCAAGCAAGGGCCACACCTGACAGTCATTATAAACGAAAATAATTAGATTTAAACAGGTAGAATTTATCTTGCCCTTGCAAGATAAATTCAAATGAATTCTATGGCTCGAATAAAAACCTACATTGGCCCTTTGTAAAAAAAAACAACAAAAAAAACAAAAAAAAAGATTGGACACCCCTGCTTTAGACAATGTGTGGAAAAGTTCAGTTCTAAATAAAATAAAAGAAAAAGAAAAGAAAAAAGAAATCTGTGCAGGCCTACAAGCTGGGATTGTTATTGTTTGACTATAAATGTTAGTTATTTACATTAATACATAAAGTTTGTTTTAGTACATTTAATATCGTTTTATTTATTAGGGAATTATTTTATTTATTGGAGAACTTCTATGATTTATTTTATTTTATAACATTTTTTATTCAAGCCAAGCAGGCTTTATTTAAAATTGTTATATACACTATATATACACAACACAAACAAGATGGGGAGGTTGTTTGGGGCCATGTGCAAAAAAACAGGTAGACTAGACAAACATGACATGCTGACTGACACTGATGATCACTGCTGAATGAATTTAAAATGGCTTTGCAAACATGAGTCATTAAACAGTCTCTGTAAAATAGGGTGCAGGTGTGAGTGAGATTGATGGGCTAACTGCTGATACACAATCCCGTGTAATAGGAAAGTACTACACTCAACATAGCATCCAAAGCAATTTGCATCCACCCCTTTTACAGAGCATTTTACATCTACTAAGATCTCTTCGATACAACTCAAACTCTATGATTGATTGTCAGACATTACCAGCCTTCTCCTTTATGTACCTTATAATGAAAATTAACTAGTATAATCCCAAAAACTGCCAATACCTCTTTGCCAAGGAATCAGCCTAATCATATTTTTAAACTAAGACTTCATTTTTCAAGCCTGATGGAGACTTCAAATCACTGTAAATCATCTGCCGAAAGGTATGAATTTGAACCACAAATACATATTTAATATTTTTTTAAAAAGTGGAACAAGACTCCTTTTCATTTCCCAGAGTCCTTTTAAGATCTGATCCAAATGCAGATATACAGAATAACCAGCACAAGCAAAAACATCGACAGCTACTTTGCATGCAATGCCATTCATTCAATTAGGTTTTAGTTAGTGACTTGCAGCACACCCACTAACTGAAGGATTAATTGTTCATGCAAATTAGTACTAATAATTTAGCATCTTAGTAAATCAGGGCTTGATTGTTGATGTCTCCCTTGGTTTCTTACTTCTTAGTGCTATTAAAAGGGCAGTTGAGAATGTCACATTTGTCCCCTTCTGGTAACAAACAACAACGTAATTGTTTGTGTAAGGTGACTAAGAAGATTACAGGAAATTGGCAGCGTCAATTGATGTGAGCTTAGTTTAGTCATGCGAGATAATTCATCAAGATGTTCATTACTGAGCTGGTGAAAGAAGTCCTATTATGAACTCAAGTATGAGCCAGTGCTGAATTATAGAGCATTACCCCAAAACACCACAAGCAGCTTCAATACTGTTCCTGGCCTTGTACACAAAAAATGTCATGAGTTTAAATTTGGGCTGCAGCTATCAATTATTTTAATAATGGAGTTTTCTAACATTATTTCATCAATTAATCAAGTAATTAGAATGACTTTTTCCTCATGAAAGAGCAATACTAAATATACAAGAGAAACTAAAATGGTCTTTTAAAATGAAAAAGTCATTTGTATCCTTTTTAGAAAACTTTATTGCTGAAATTACATGCAAAAATACAGTATATCTGTGAAAACTAGACCCATTTAGTGCATTTAATTGCCATTTTATATATAATATCAATATATAAATAAAAATACATAATATATTAAATAAATCATAAATAAAAATATAAAAATATATTTCAAATAGATTTTCAAAAAAACTATTCTCACTGTACAGTGTTTTCTTTATGTTTAAGTTTAAAACATTTAGTTGTTTTTTTTTTGGCTTGAATCCTCTCTTCACCCCTCACCCGTTCCTCAATTTTTATTTCTGTAGCGTCTTCTGTTTACATGTCCAGCGCATTCCAGAATTTAGTGAGTGGTGTGTCAGTAATTTTGTATTCGAATTACTTGAGTTACTCAAGGGATCGTTTCAGCCCTTTTCAGTATAGAATCCCCAACCGCTCACACCACCAGACAGTACTGAGTCTATCTATTGTTCTTTAACACTCTCTCATCCTCTTGAGTGCTTCCTCTGTTATTCTCTGTTATACATTCTCTTTATGTTTATGCTTCATCCTTCTTTCTCTATGCTGTTACAGTGTTTGGTTATTATCTAAGGCATATAAAAAGTGCCATTCTTAAATTAAAAAATTGTAAAGGCAACCGAACTCGCATTTGCTAACGTGGATGTCAGCCAGATTAGTAAAGCACTCAACACAAGAAGTACAATTTTCTGACTTGCTAAGAGAATGTTGGAAAAAATGTAAATATGCAATGAAAAGTTAAAATGGCTAACAAAATACATATTTTTTGCTGTGAGAAAGTTGTGTAGATTATGCATGCTTCATATGTAATTTTAAATTCATTTGTCACAATTAATTTTGTAAATTAAGTGTTTTACAAAATGATTCGCAGCTGTGTTTGTTTTAAGAGCACTACTTAATGTGTATCTTACATAATGCATACAATTTTCATCTTCTTTAAGGTACATTAAGAATGCCTGCCTTTCAGGCATGATACCCCAAGGCTTGAAGGTTATTCCTACAACAACAATTTTAAAGATGTCACCCTCGCAGCTACCTAATTCATCTTTCCCTGCTTTTAACATTGCTTGCCCCCATTTCCAACACTCAGACATTGGTCACAATCTTGCTTCCGAGTGCTCTAGGGAAAAGACAGACCCAAAGATATATCACTTTTCCTACAAGACTGCCACCAGAGCTAAAATACATCTCCTTAGTGCGCAAGTCTTGTTTTATAAATGCCGTTTTTATGAAGATCAATGCTCACTGAATATTTAAAACTCAATCTAGTGGCCAAATCATGTACCTGTATGCCTCACATTAAAATAACAGTAAAAAAATAAAACTTTAGCAAGACACGGGAATAAAACACTTGAAATTGTCGGTGATATCTGAGATGTTATAACTACTGAAAATACCGGGTCAAGTGTCCAGTCAGACTCTATATTGCCACAGGACCTTATGAAGGTGGAGATTAGAAACCTGTCATGTCTACACCCACGAAGAATGTCGATGCAAAAGAACAGTAAGCTATTGGCTCTTAGCCAATAAAGAAGCCATTGATTTTTTTTCTTTATTGCTTCTACTGCTCTCTGTATCAAATACCTTAATGCCACCTTGTATGTTTCTTCTGATATCAATCCGTTCTTATTCCCAGAAGAGGCACATATAAATAATTGGATGAAGAAACGTAGAGGGAGGTGATTCCGAGCATAACACTATTTCCACAAAGTCAAATAGCTCATGTTGCGATGTGCCATTGTGCAGGTGTAGAAGAATGGCAGAAAATAGAAACCTTAATCATATTGTAAAGTCTAGATTTGCACTTCAGGCAAACATATATGCAGTAAGCATAATATGACTGTCCGAGTTACGGAAATAAGGACCACATAAACTGGTTTAAAGGCATGCCTGTTAAACAAAACATGAGGAAGCATATAATAATATTTGTAGTTATTTAATTATACTGCTGCATAGCTGACCAGAGCAGGATGCATTAATGATAATGTTCGGACGACACGGCCAGAACTGATTGCTGAGTGATCTACTAAAAACATGAATGTCATAGCACACTTTGCCTCATTAGACTGTGGCTGAGCATGATATTCCAGTGTAGCCTGTGCATGTATACTGTGGACCGGAAAATTAAGGATGGCATTTGTGCCGAGATAAAATGACTCCTTTTAGTTTGGGACTTTATCCTATATTTATCATATGTGCCAATAAATAGAGATCAAATGTGACTTGGCTGGCAACGTGTATTCAAAATGGTATCTTTGGTCATGAATCAATAGATATTAAGATTCTCACGAAGCAATACATATTAGTAAAGAGGCTACAGTCACAATTTAAGCCACAACACATGCATAATGCACTGAAGGGCAGTGATAAAGTCAGTGATTAGTCTTCGCCTTGATTATTTGAAATAAGTCTTTTAAAGAACCATCAGCACCCAGTACACTGCACAATGAGACGAGAGATTAGATGACTTGCATAAATACATGCTCAATGAGGTGGAAAAAAACAGACCTAACAATTGGGACTACTGCTTTCATAGATGCTAAAATGAGTTTGCTTAATCAATTTAAACTCAACTAACAGTTTTAATGTCAAGAAAAGCGAATTTTGAGAGATTTACAAATATTTTTCGACAGCAAAAAATGTTTGTCTACTTTCATTTTTAATCATTAGGCTAAACACACTAATGCGTATTTTATGTTTTATCCTAGTCAGTGTCACCTTAAATTCTGTCTCAGGATGAAATGCCAGTCCACACAGAGCACAAGACACCCCCCCCCCCCCCCCCACACACACACACACACACACACACACACACACACTAACACACACAAACAGCCACGCAGATTGAAAATATTAAATCGCGCATCATACTTGACGACCTACTTTTTGCAAGGTGGGAGGAAACTCAGCACACACAGAAACATGAGCTCAGGATCCAACCACTGACCATGAAGCTGTGAGGTTGCAATGCACTGGTGTAAAGCTAATTTGGTTGGGTGTAAGCCAAGTTTGTGTTTGCTGTTTCAGTTGCTATTTCTAGAGGCAAATTAGCACTGGTGCACTTTCTTGACACACATAATAATGATGGCTTTGTATATAATTCAACAAACATTGTAGCATATATCTATGTACAAAAGTATTGGGACACTTGGTCTTTCTTGCCATATGTGGTTCTGTTACCACAAAGCTGAAGGCACACAATTGTATTGGATGTCTCTGGAAAATTTTGCGTTCACTTTAATTTGGAAATCCAAACCTGTTCCAGCATGTCAATGTCCCTGTGCACAAAGTGAGCTCCTTGAAGATATGCTTTATGAAGCATATGCATATGAAGATATGGTTTGGAGAGGAAGATCTTGAGTGGTCTTCTGTAGAGCTCTGATCTCAACCCAACTAAACACCTTTGTGATAAATTGGAACGCTGACTGCACCCCAGGCCTCCTCACCTACATCTGTACCCTTTGTGGCTGATGAACACAAATATCCATAAGCACACTCCAAAATCTAGTGGAACATCTTCCAAGAACAGTGCACGGAATCATAAGAGTAAATTGGGACGAAATGTGAAATTCGATGCTCATGCCATACTTATGACCAGGTGTCCGTCAAACGTTTTGCCAATATAGTGTGTGTGTGTGTGTGTGTGTGTGTGTGTGTGTGTGTGTGTGTGTGTGTGTGTGTGTGTGTGTGTGTGTAAAGTTAACCATTCTCCTGAGGTTAAAGTGAGGTTCAAGTTCTTTTTTAACCTGCCTAATGTATCATGATTCTATTCAATTGGAGACCATTTGCTGCTGCTGAGGATGGCTCCACACAAACAGGGTAAAGATCTATTAAGCTTAACTCAAGAACCATGAGAAGCAGTTTGGACTGTAGTTAATATAAACAGTCTGCTTCAGTGGCTTGGGGCTTCAATTGCTATGTTCACTTTTGCATTCATCTGGCCACCAGTACACAGTTGATTACCTCAACTATGGTAAAACTGCATGGGCGTTCAGTGTCACTCATATGAAGATTAGTTCCCTTTTTTGAGTCTGGTTCCTCTCAACTTTCATTTTATTAGAGATAAACCTATAAAGATAAACTTCTACTAATTAAAAAAGTATTTTAATCTATTTACTTCTTAAAGCTGTTTTGGGACAAGGTCCATTGTGGTATACAAATAAACAAATAAACTACAAATAAAAGAAATAAGAAACAAAGTTTTAATTTATTTATTTTTCTGCTTAGTATCTGTGTGGTGTTTTGTGATTGATTCTTAAAATCACAGAATGGCAAATAAATATGCCTCATCTGATAAAACAAACAGAACAAAGCTAATTACCAGACTCAAATATATATATATATATATATATATATATATATATATATATATATATATATATATATATATATATATATATATATATATATATATATATAAAAAAAACATATAATATATGGAAAATGTCATAGCACTGGTACACACTTCTATTTCAAAGGAATGATTAAAACTCATTTGATTATATACTATAACTTTACCGAACCACACCTCTTGAGAATTCCTTGTTTCCCAAGAATGCAACAGAAATGTAATCAAGAAGCCTGAGTGAAAATGCAATACAACATTTTTTCTAGAGATAACATGAAACATTACTGCACTAATGAATGTATTCATTGGGAAAAAAAGATCATTATTCACCAAACTGTTGTTTTTACTCAGCCTGTGTATGCTCTTGATTTCCTTAGTTTTTTTTCATGCAGTATGGCCACATGTCAAATTTAAGGAAAAGTAATAAGAACATTTTTTTAGCAATTGGCCACTCTTCTTTCTCATGGATTAACAATTCACTCCAAGGGCACAGAAGAGCTGAGCCAGCCCTTCGACGAGAGACACACCACCAGGGAACGAGCAAACGAGAAAATGAGGGCTCCAGGAACGCTGTGTGAATGTAACACCCTGCCGAGGAGAGCAAATTGCAGGTTGCAAAATGCCCATTCGACATGGAGGAGAGGTACATGAGGGACACCTCCACATGCATTGTACAGACACCGCTGGGAGAATACTGGTACAAAAATGGGTGCAAACCAAGGTAGGTGAGAGCTTGTTAAAGAGTGTGTAGGCCCAGAGGGGCCCAGAAGGTTGAAAAAAAGTGTTAAAATGGAAAGCTAAGGTCATTTATTTATTTGAAGTGGACCACCCTAAGTTCTGCACTAAGTGCCAGATTACTTAGGAGTTATAAAAGTCCTGCATTTCCATGCATTAATGTTACAAAAAAGCCTACATATAATACAATCCTGCATATAACAATTAATAGCATTAGAGAGTAAACTGAATAATATGCTCATGTGCAAAAAAATACATTTTATTGATCATTTCACAGCAGAGAAAACAATCCATACAAGAAAATATATGGTACACTATATATGCGGACACCTGGTTCTGAGTTTGGTATGTGGTTTTGAGCCTCGAATTTCACGTTTAGTCCCAATTTACTTTTATAATTCCCTCCACTTTTCTGGGAAGATGTTCTACTAGATTTTGGACTTTGCTTGTGGACATTTCTGTTCATTAGCCACAAGTGTGTTAGTAAAGTCAGGTACTGATGTAGGTGAGGTGGGGAGGCCTGGGGTGCAGTCAGTGTTCCAATTCATCCTAAAGGTGTTCAGTAGGGATGAGATCAGAGCTCTATAGCAGACCACTCAAGAGCCTCCTCTCCAAAGCTGCTAAACCACTGATACTCACAGATAATTTCTTCAAGGAGTTCACTTTGTGCACAGGGGCATTGCCATGCTGGAACAGGCTTGGGTTAACAAGTTTGATGGAACACAACATTTTTATAGGCTGTATCCAGAGATGTAAAACACAATTGTGTGCCTTCAGCTTTGTAGTAACAGTTTGGAGAAAAAAACATATGGCAAAAGTCACTGATACTTTTGTCCATATAGTGTATAAAGTATTCATTTCATACAAACTCATTTATTTTAAAGCTCTGATACTAACATAAAATATCACTGATGATGTCAAGTCAAGAAGCTTTTATTGTCATTTTAACCACATATAGCTGACGCAGCATACAGTGAAATTAAATGTTTTTCCAAAACCCTGGTGCTACATAAAACAACATAGAGCTACATCACACAACATGGAGCTACATACAGAACACAGAGCTAAGGAATAAAGTAAGCTGTCTTATCCACATAAAGTGCATCTTGTGCAACCTGGTGCAAACAGTGCAGACAAAAGACACAAGACAGTGTGGGACAGATACACAAAACACAAACATAAACACAATGTTGTACAAAAAAACAAAAAAACAGCAAGAGCAGCAATCGAGAGTTGTGCAAAACAGCATGTAAACAGTATAATATAATTATAATATAGTATGAGTGGTGCTGAAGACATGAATGTGTATGAATTGAAATGAGATTCGAGTGTAAGTACAGGTTGTAACAGTTCAGTAACACACAGTTGCGTGTGTGTGTGTGTGTGTGTGTGTGTGTGTGTGTGTGTGTGTGTGTGTGTGTGTGTGTGTGTGTGTGTGTTGGTACTATATCTTCAGTTCTGTATTCAGTTTTGATGTGACATTACAATATGCTTATGTATGTTCTCAAACCAATAAACAGATGAAACAAAATGCTAGAACTTTGGCTAGATTTTATGATTAATGACAGCAATCAAAACAGACTGGAAACTGTTCTCTGTGAGAATATCAATATGCGCTGCTAAGGCATCTTCCTACAATCAAGTGATCTGATAAATCCTCTTATATTGTTTGAACAATAACTTTGATCGCGAGTATGGGGGCAGGCAATCTGAGCAGTATTAGCGAGTGTAGTCGTTAAAAATGAGTACAAGGTGCTGTAAATTGCATGCACACAAAATTGTTTGCCAGACTGAAGCAGCGAAGAAGTGGGTGTGCAGAGAAAATAAATGTACTATGCATTTTTGAGTAATGCTCACTTCCTTTTCTGGCTTGCCAGGGTCTTCATTTTGCTAAAAAAAATATGGCACCTTAGACTTTTTAATGACCACACTGTTCCACATACTTAAATCAGGAGCACCCCCACTTTCTATTAAAATGGCCTTATATCTTAAACATAAAACTCAGCACAATGAGTTAATTGATGGCAGCACAGGGGAGCAGCCAACAGAGCAAAGTAAAATGCTCTATTAAACACCTAATTAATTCTAATATATCACTCAATTCTGTATTTGTATGAGTATCGGTACCAGCTACATGAACCAATGAACATATACTAGTCATGTATGGCAATAGCCTGGGATTGAGGACAGGCGTTGTCCATAGTATGAGGGCACTTAACTGGTGACAAAAAGAGATGCTCCACAAATTTTGGAAGACAAAACCGGCCCACCGGCCGAGACACAAGATGCAGTCGGCCATCTGTTCGCCCTGTCACTAATCTTTCTTTCTCCCAACTCAAAATAACACATACTTGCACTCGGTGGGGAAACTGCAGCCCTTGTTGAGCAGGGGGAAAGGAGAGTGTAAATCGAGAAGTTATGTTTACTAAACCGTGTATGAGAGTGTAGGTGTGTGAGAGGTGGGTGAAAATTAAATACACAAGAGTTCTTACTTTGTCATAAGCTGTTTATAAGCTGTGAGAAAATAACTGATCTGAGAAAAACATTTATATACTCGTGGTTATGTGTAGCATGTTATTCACAATAATTGTTATAAATGGGTCTAAATATAAATTGAAAACATTAAAAATGACAAGAAATATAGGTTATAATGTAAAACTCTGAATCTACTACTATAAATGACTACTTTCTCAGGTCCTCTTCGAATTCTCAACTAAATCAGCACCACTTGCTTCTTGTTGTTCACTACTAATTAATCATATTTTGTTCTTTGTTATAAATGCATTCCATGTTTGCTATATATTATCCCTGTACTTTTCTGCTACAGTAGGGTTCACTTCTACAGTAACCTGCTTCATTTCATACCATTGCAGGTACTTGTTCATTATTTATCAATCATTCATGCAGGAAATTCAGTGTTGCCAATTTACCTGCCAGCAGCTTTTTGGAAGGTGGGAGGAAAGCCACGCAAACACTGCTTGAGCATGTTCATAAACTAAAAAAAAGCAGTAACCTGAGCTCAGGATAGAACTGGGAACCCTGGAGTCTTGTTGTGGCAACTCTACCTTCGGCACTGCCACACTGCTTGTTTGTTATTGTTATTGTGGATTATTAGTATCATTATTACAGCTCTCCCTCATAGGGTGCACAGCTAAATCCGATTAGCTAAATCAAAATGGCACAATTTCTCTCTTATGTCTCTCTTCCTACCATTACAGAGATGTGCAGAATGCGCAGCTCCTCCTCTGCTGCAGTGTCACTTGCTGGGTCTTCTGTAGTGTCCACGCCCGGAGCATTCTGATTGCCGTCCTGATGGTGGATGTGGAAAAGCAGCGTCCCATTCTCCAGCCACTGTTGCCTCCAGCGCACCAAGGCTATGTCCTCTGAACTCCCGGAAATCTCTGCAAATGCACAAACATACCGCTGCTCTTAGTAATTATTTCTGCAGAATACACAGGTTGCAGATTCATATGCAGAAATCTCGAACCGTGGTCCTTATAATAAAAAAATGGCCATGTAAGATAAAAAGTAGACTGCAACTGCATCTACAGAATTATATAAAAATATATATAAAAAGAATTGTAGCAGATTACAGAGAGTGCCATACTGAAATATATGACTATTAAGATCTCTTCAAATAACTAAAGAAATTTCAGCTAACTAAAGAAAGATTTTGTAGCTCAGTGGTTAAGGCTCTGGTTTACTGAGCAAAATGTCAGGGGTTCAAGCCCTAGTATCACCAAGATGCCTTTCTTGGGTCCATGAGCAATGCCCTTAATCCTCCAGGGGGTGCTGCATCATGGCTGCTCCCAGCTTCCTACATCACTGTGATATGCAAAGAAATAATTTCACTGTGCTGTAAGTGACTGTATGTATAAAGCACATCTTTTAAATACATCCTATACTCTGTATAAATCACTCATTTATTAACTGTAATAACATCTACATGTAGCTGATGTTTTCTCTATAAGCAATGATTATGTGGTAAAAATATATAATGTAGTTTCCTCTATAAGTTGTTTGTTTAACTTTAAACATGAATAATATAAACAATATAATAAATATATATAAATTTAAATTCATTCAGTTTTATTTGTATAGTGAATTTAACAATGGACATTGTCAAATAGATAAATAAGTTATACAAACCTGAGTTTATCCCTGTTACACTTTAGATCTAACAATTGTAAGTCATTCTTGATATAAAGTGTCTGCAAATGCCATAAGTGTAAATGTATATGCAAATTCACTATTGCCCCAGGGCTTGGTAAGCTACATAAGGCTTCCGACATTAGTCTTAGAATAAAAGCTCTACAAGATTTTTACATTTCCTCAACCTTCCCTGGTAATTATTGTACCCAGGTGTGAAGAATCTAAATTCTACAAAATGCAAGATCTCCAAGACTGAAATCATGTGTATCCTCCGAAGCTCTTTAAAACGTGGGCGATACTTACAAGCCTTTTTTCCCTTACAGGCTTGCAAGTATTACATGCTAAAGGTACAGACATATAATTAGAGAGCATTAGGAGACACACGACATAGTTTTCCATGTAGAAGTGGGTTCTGCAGTAAGAGAGGGCATAGGCGTCTGTGAATTAGCAATATGCTGTTGGATAATGGAAAAACTAGGTTGTTAGAAAAGCACACAACATGTGAAAACCTGGGACCAAAACCTGGGACCTGGAGATTTGAAGAGTACAATGGATTCTAAAACAATTTTATACCTTAAAATAACACAGTTGTCATGCACTTAGACAGGCTTTGAAGCACAAGTTGAAGGCAGTGGCATTAATTACTATAATAATCATCATGTGATTCAGAAAATGAAGACATCTCTCTGAAAACTCTTTTTGGCAAAACTTGGGTTTGAAAAAAAAAATTTTTTGACAAGACCACTATTCAAAATTACTCTAGTTTTCTGCTCATCCAATGCAAATGACAACACTCGTGTGCTTGCACTTCCCTTCCCCACACTCCCACAGGCCTGTTTTGCTGCGACACATTTATTAATGATGGAACATATGGGGAAAATGTTCTAACAAATAATTACTGCTGAAACAATTAGTGTTTTTCCTCTCATTGGCTCTTGCCTATTTATATTCTTCAGAATTACTTCTTTTGCTGAAAAATGACAAAACCATGTGGGGAAAAAAATATGTAGGCGGTATTTTAATTACTGTTGGTGACTTGGCCTCTTTCTGTGTCTTATGCTAAATGTCATTGTAAACATCTAACAGTGAGACATTTAGAAAGAAAATAAAGATGTGACCAACTTTTGGATTAATCCATAAATATTTTCATAACGTTTTGTATGCCACAGCATGCTAATGTATTCGCTTGCTTTTAATTACTATTTTATGGTTTGAAGGAATGCCATGCTAGGCTAAACAGACTGATCTTTAAAACTGTGATTTGGCTCATGCCTGCTAAGAGCAAAAGCACTGCACACCTCCCATTTGGTAAAGTAACTGATTTCAACATAAATGTATTCGCAAGAACATACATAATTTTCATAATTAAAAATGAGGGCATTTGGCAGAGTAACTTGCATTTTTTAATTTGTTCAACAGATGATAGTTATGGGTCTTGATCAAGGGCACACTTTGGCATTGTTGGGATTTAAACTCACAAACTTCCAATGAGTATATAAAGCACTGAATGGTCTTGCGCTGCAGTATCTGAGCAAACTTCTGAACCATTATAATTCCCGCACCTACTTAGATCAAAAGGTGCAAGCTATTTGTTGGTACATCAAATAACAAAGACTACAGCAGGGGGCAGATCTTTCTCTTATAAAGCCCCACAGTTGTGGAACAGCCTTTCAATAAGTGTTCGGGACTCAGACACAGTCTCAGTGTTCAAGTCGAGGCTGAAAACATTAATTTAGTCAAGTCTTTTGTCAGAAGGTTGTTCTTAGGTAAAAGATCAGGTCCGGAGGGATCATAGATGTATAGTGTTGTGGTGAACTGGGATAATTGTATGCTGTCGTCCGCTCACATTCACAAGTTCAGTTAGGTTTGTTGACGGTGATGTGGTGGGCCGTCTCTTATCCCAGAGAGCCCTCGTGTCTGTGTTACCTTCTGGCCCTCCCTTTTAGTTACTGTGTGCTGCCATAGAGAGTCTTGCCAGAGTCCACAATTGCACAGTGGATTTAACTTTTATACAAAAATAAGGATACCTAATAATCTATATCTTTCTTTCTATGCATCACCCCTCTTTTCTCTCTCTCTCTCTCTCTCTCTCTCTCTCTCTCTCTCTCTCTCTCTCTCTCTCTCTCTCTCTTTCTCTCTCTTGCTTTCTCTCTCGCTTTCAGTCAAGTTAAACATGCTCTTGAGGTACCATTGACCAGTATTCCTTTCCCTTTCCTCTCAACAGATTTTTCTGCATCATACCAGCACCCTGCAACACAGGAGCCTTGAGGATGTGTGTCAACACTTAATGTCAACAATAATGTCAACAGTTTGCTACAATGGCTCAGGACGACAAATTGCATTTGATCACCATCACTGCACATCAAAGTCTGACTGTAATAAATGGGTATTCTGTGACATATGAGGATGAGGTTGCCTCTTGAGTCAGGTTCCTGTCAAGGTTTCTTTCGTATGCCATTTCATGGAGTTTTTCCTTGCCACAGTCTCAACCAGATAACTTATTACAGACAAACTAACAATTATAAGGAACAAACTTATTCATACTTTATTACCACATTATCTGTGTAAGGCTGCTTTGAGACTATGTCCATTGTTAAATGCACTATACAAATAAAAAAATAATTGAATTAACTAAAGTAATCAAAACAAATTTGACTAAATGAAGCCTTATTAACTGTTTACTAGCTGTACATGATTAAGGCCAACAACACAAGCCGGAGACCCTAATCACACCCTGATCACCCTGTACAGTGTCTTTAAAGTTTAGGTAACAATAAGAATACTTAACAATCCTTATTTCTTTCTCCCTGTCATCCTCTAATCTCTCTCTCTCTCTCTCTCTCTCTCTCTCTCTCTCTCTCTCTCTCTCTCTCTCTCTCTCTCTCTCTCTCTGTCAAATTAAACATGCTCCTAACGTACCAGTGGCCAGTGTTCCACTTCGGATCTGCCTGATTCATCCCAGTGTTCTACCTCTGGATGGAGTTCTCCTCAACTGGAGTCCACTCTGTGCAGCTTAAGGATGGTCCGACATTAATAGCCTAAAGATCAATGACGTTACTAAGCAACTCAAGAACTATGAGGGTGAACTTGAACTGTAATTAATATTACCAGTCCACTACAATGGCTGAGGACTGCAGTTCGCATGAACAGTTCTGCCTTTAAACACCCATAACTGAAAAGTACATCTCAATAATTATAGAACTGTAATGATTGGATATACGGTGCCACCCAGTTGAAAGACTCATATTCTTCCTCATATCGTCTCATGGAGTTTTTCCTTGCCACTGTTGTACCTGGCTTTCTTATTAAGGGCAAACTTATACATTCCAACTTCAAAATCTCTTTATCTGTGTAAAGCAGCTTTGGGACAATATCCATTGTTAAAAGTGCTTCACAAATAAATAAAAAATAATAATTGAATTAAATTGAATAAAATGGAATCCGGGTGTTGAAACCTTCCAGTCCATTATTACTGTGCTTTATACTGTAGTGAGTGCAGAACTGCTATAGGTCTTAGGATTGGGTGTCTGCCATCCAGTCTAAATAATTTTACAGCTCACATACCACAAAATATAGAAGGCTCTTCAGGCTTATCTTAAGTTAGATCGTCAAGGTCAACTGACTTAGGCATTGGGTGGCTGTATTAGATGATATGACCATGGGCAAAAAAACGGCCAGAGCAAGCAGATGGCTGTTTTTAGAGATTGAAAGTCTGCAACCTGTAAATAAAAGATTAAGGAACAAGAGTAAGGCCCTACATCAGGAGTATGTAGGTGGTCTGACCCTTAAAAAAAAGGCAGAAATCATTTTAAAGAGATGCCTGCTATGAGATTTTTTATATGAAGTGTTGATTGCTATATATGGTTTTATAGTATACTGTGACTGTTCAGCTGTCCCTGTAGTAAAATGAATATCTTAGGAAGCAAGCAAAGTCCTGGTTGCATGAGCTGAACACTATCCACAGAACAGCTTGAGAGTGCCAAATCTCTCTGTCGGGGTGTTTCAACCACCAACAAAGCAGTAGTGGAAGCCAATGTCTTGGTGGCCATCTCACAAACATAAACAGGTCTTTTTTTACTGTTGTTTTCATTGATGCTAGTCATGAATACTACCTGCAAAGGGATTCTGCTGAAAGTTAGAAGATAATAAAATGTATAGCTGACTATTTCACAGTTATCTGACAAACTATTCCCAGCTTAGCAGTTTAAAACTCATAGTCACACTACAGATCGAACATGATAATGAGGCCATCGAGAGTCAGTACAAAATAATGTCAACTTGATAACTCCTGCTTTAACTTGAAATAGTGTACGGTCATCAGGATTCACCAACTATTCACTGATAGTGTCCAAATGCTTAGACCGATAAAAGCAAAACAACGATTTTGTGATTCTGTGAATGATTGAAGTTATTGCCATTGGCAAACTGGGTTTGGGTCAAACCATCCTGGTGAAATTTCAGATGCCATCATGAGCAACTGGACCACAAGCTGCTGCAATGCCCCAACGCCATCATCCATCACTATATTTTATACGTTGACAGGCAAGAAAGGATTCCTTGTATTCTGTTTCATCATTATCTGACCACAAGACAGAAATTCAACTGAATTTCAGCATCAACATTTTGTGGGTTACATCTAAGGAAAAAAAGCTTTTTTCTTAAAAGGTTTAAAGAAAATAAGTTTTGTATGTGGCATTATAGAAAATTTTCAACTTTGCAACCACAGAAATTAAGTAAGATGTACAATTCTCAATCTGCTATATTTGGATTCTTTTTGGACACTTTTTTGGACTGTTTTGCGTTCTACTTGCATCCATCTGTCAAACATTGAACATTTTTCTGACCAATGTTGCAGCTATACTGTATGTATTTTCTGGCCAAAAAAGTCAAAACCTGGATTTAACTAAGTAGGAGCATTTCACTGGATAATTACTGCAGTGATTAAAACGTACAAATCCGATAAAAATCGGATATCAGCTGAATTTCTTTTAAATTACATTATTAAAAAACAACAACAACAACAACAGTAGAACCTGGAGCTATGTTTAACAGTGGAAGTAAAAACAATGCCACATGCACAATGCAAAGAGACTGGGACTAAACCAAGTAAAAAAAAAAAAAAAAAAACAACAATGGAAAAGGGTCATGTTGTCTGATGAGTACAGATTTACCTTGTTTTAGAGCGCATGAGCCCATCATTCTTAGTGCCTGTAGAGTCAGTGTTATGATCTGGGGTTGCTTTTTTAGGTCTAGGTTCAACAACGTTATGTGCCACATAAATGTCTTTTTAAATGAAACAACTGATATATACAGGCAAACACAAAATAATGCAAGATGGGTTCTTAAAAAGAAGGTGAAGGTGCTTGACTTTATTTATGGACAATTTTGAAACTGATCGTGACTAATTTAAGCTTGGTGAATAAAACATCATCTAGCAAGTGAAATGGGCCAAATCTGAATCACAATGCTATCAAAAATGTATTACTTTTTTATCATAGATATGTCAAAGCTGCAATTGTATTATTACTTTTGATTTTAGACATTTCTTTATTTCTGCTTTTGAAAAGCAAATGCTTTTGTTTCCAAATATTTCTATAGTTCCATTTAATCCCCTCACTAAAACTGTGAAGCTAAACGTTTCAAGAAATCGGATGATACATGTAAACAGTATTAAATGATTATTTTTATATATATATATATATATATATATATATATATATATATATATATATATATACATATATATATATATATATATATATATATATATATATATATATATATATATATATATATATATATACATATATATATATATATATATATATATATATATATATATATATATATATATATATATATATATATATATATAAATAAACATGATTTGGCATCTATTAAACTTTCTGTAATCTGAAGACTGCAGGCACAGACATTCTGCACAAACAGGATTTAAATCCCCTGAAGATCAAAGTTTATTTTCACTGGCTTGTTTCAAGGTATATTTCACTGATGGTGCCAATTTTCCCCCTGAATAACAATGCACAAGCGAGCAATCAGTCAAAGTCATACCTGCTTTACCATCCCATCCAACACCAGGAACATTAACTGCAATAGCTTGCAAATGCTAATTTAATAAGGTTTTTTTTTTTGTGTTCTGTTAATTATTGTATCTTGGATAATTAGCTCAGGAGAGGAAGAAAATGTGTCTTTATGGTCATGTGACCTCTTGTCCGTTTCCTGAGTTCATGTAAAATACATAATCTGGATGAACGGGGAAAACAGAATACCGTATTTTTCCGGACTATTAAATGCACCCAAATATAAGCCGCACCCACTGAATATTACAAAGATTTTTATTTTGAACATAAATAAGCCGCACCTGTCTATAAGCCGCACTGAAACTAATGAACTTTACACAGGCTTTAACGAAAGACCTGTAACACGGTGCCTGTACACAGCTTGTATCTAAACAGTAGCCTACCAAGAAAGTCATTGTTCACTGTCTTCCTCCTTCCTTTCACAACTATTTTTCTCGTGAGTTTTTCTTTTGGCATCGTCATGCGTTTAAAAATCACCATCGGTGAAAGCTTTTTATCCGATGCCGTTCAGCTCAGAACACAGGTGAAGCGCATTTTTTCATGCCCGGTTGTTTTCAGTGTGACGAATGATTCGCCTTTCCTGTTGATAGTCCTTAACCCGTTTGGCAATGTCATTGGTCTAATGTTACAGGGCTCAGTTTTTTGGCATGAAGCTTGTGAGACCAGAAAAAACCCAGGAAAAATCCATAAATTAGCCGCTTCGTTGTTTAAGCTGCAGGGTTCAAAGCATGGGAAAAAAGTAGCGGCTTATAGTCCGGAAAATACGGTATTCTCTCATTTTCACATCATTTTCATTATGTAGCATTAATGGTAGCATGTATAGGATCTTGTTACTGTACTATACGACACACTAGAAGAACAGTGAAATTCCTTGTGCATTTCATTCTTCAGCTACGCTCATTTTATTGCTTGCAGGTTTATCAGCTAAAGTGCTCCATGAAGAAAGACCCAGCTATAAGTCAGAACCTCCAATCAGACCGTCCAGAAAAAGTGTTCTGCTAGCATTATTATCCACGGCCAGTCTCATTTTCTTTTTCACTATGCAATGTAATAGCCAGTCAGGAATCTACGAAAAGAAACCGGGGCCAGAACTGAGTGTCCCCCTTCAATCATCGTGTGGCAGTCAACAATGTTCAAGAGAGAACTCATGAGTGTTAAATTAACACCTCTGCTGTACAGAGAATGGCTGAAAATGTGGTGCAAATGAGACTTTCCACCATTTACATTCCGCCACATCTTTTCGATTACTGAATAAATTTGCATCAGCGAGACTCACACCAACCTTCACAGCATTAAAAGTCATATAGTAATATTAGTGCAGCATTTGCGTAGATTAGAAGTGACGCAGACTTTTTATTTGCACACTGTCCATTTGTTGTTTTATGTTTATAGCATTTCAGCCTTCCAAAAAGTTAAACAAACACTAATAAACATATATCTTCTATTCAACTGCAGTGGATAAAACTAGCATAATATTGAAAATCTTAGACATTAACAAAAAAAATTTGTTTATACATTTTTTATGTTTATTTTCAATTAAAAAATGAATTTGGAGTCACTTTTTTGTTTTACTTTTCAATGAGTTTTTGAGCAGCATTAACTTTAGCTCAGATAATATACTGACTCAGAACTTTGCCTAATCTATAACACTGCACATGCTAAGTGTTTGAGAAGGTCACCATCAACATGAGCTACCACTAATTGTTAGTTTGCTCGTTTGTTGCTAAGCTACTCTCTACTGCCAGCTGTTACTGTACTTCACTTTCAATCTAAGATGATGCCTGACCATCTGAAGTGTCACTACAGCGGCACAGATTCAGCAGTCACTCATGCCTGTAACTGTAAAAGAGCAGTTAGCTTTTTCAAGGTTCTGTCAGAGCAAGCAAAGACACATTAAGATGGATGAGCCTGTGTTTATTTTTTTTTTTTTACACATACTGAAGTGGAAAATGACATTATTATAACCTGCAAATTACCACTTTCAAAGCACTACAAACCAAGCATATTCCACAGTCTAAAACATATATGGCCCTTCTATTTGAACAACAGTCAAAGAGTGTAAGACAAGGCTTTTGTTCGCATCTACAGTATGAACTACTCTTTAAACAGTTCACACAATTATCACACAATTATCCTTTGAAAAATCACCCACAACACGCCCACTGACAGCACACACAATCTAACGGCATAAGTATTTCACCCTGTATTTTAGCTCTGAACATAACCTAGAGTGAATAATAAGCAATGTAAGCTGCTAAAGTGTGATCTTTCTGACATTTATAGCAGTGCTGTTCTTTGGGCTATACACCTTTATACAACTGCAGGGGTGTGATAACGATTAAAATCATCTTCATATTCCACACGTGAACAATATTACAGGAGCTGGTGCAATAGCTGTACGTTATGGTTTAAAAAGTCTGCTATTGCACACATATCATAAGACACTGTTGTTAAGCCTAACGTACATGCAGGAGAAGTAATCATTGATGCAGAAGGGCAGAGAGACTCCAAGCTGTGGAGTAACAGATTTACAGGATGAACTTGAACGCCGTAGAATCGCGATAGAAATTCTTTAATATTTTATATACACTTAAAGCAAGGCAAACAGGTCAATGGCTTGCTCATACCAGCAGGAGGCAAACAAAGCAAGTCGATGAAAGCAGGCCATACATTTGCTACACCAGAGGCTTTTCAGCACTGCTTAGTGAAGGCGCAGACAGCCGTACTTGTTTGAAGTACCATAAACAGCAGTTCCTTTTATACAAACTAATTAAATCACTTAACAGTCGTCTTTTGCCTTTCGACAGTCTCTGACCTTCGACATGAGAAGCGCAGGATACAACTGTCCTGTATATACAGCCTGTAGATGTTTAAAGCTCTGGTGAAGTTGTACATTTGCTGCATTTACTCATGAAAAGATGGAAAACAAGCACAATAGCAGACTACTATTGGATAAGCTTTGTTATAATGTAGCCAGGTTGTTGCAGCTCCACTATATCACAGCAATTTTATCAAATATTGACCAGGTGCACTTTAAGACATGGAAATGTTGGAGAGTCTCAAAAGTCAAATATTGACTTATGAAGAATTCTCCTTTTGGAAGTCAACTTCATTGTGAAAACAAGGTATGAGATTACAGACATATATTTTTGGTATATTTGCGATTTGCGATCATCAATGCAGATCGTAAAAAAGTGGTTAAAACATTAAATACAATACATCAGCTCTTATTTCCTTTAAACAACGAGTTTGCACAATGACATTCTGGTAATGACGTATTATTCGATTTCATTTCTAGATTCATATTGATGTTCAGGGTTAGGGTTAGGGTTTTCTTTTTTTACTGATAGAATCTTTCGTATGTAAAGACTTAAACGTGGCAGAATTAAAAAAAGAGACAATTAAATTAAAAAAAGGAGAAAAACAAACTAATAAACGTTTAGTTTACTGAAACGTAACTTTATCAGAAAAATGTAATATGGAACGTGCCTGTTTGAAAATGTAAATTAGTGGGTTTTCAATGTCAAATTCCCTGTAGGACTACTCCTCCCATGTCAGCTAATTCTGACCATAACTCCAAAGTAGGAATGTGCTGATGTTAACCAGCAAAATATGCTTAAGTCTGCATGAAAATCTAGCACTCTTCTCATACTAAGTTTTCTTATGTGAAAGTATGAATCCAGGGGCCACCTACCCCAGTTTCACAAAATCCTGTGTGGAAACATTGACAATAGGTGCCACTTTCTTAATTTTTTTATTGTGCATTTTACAAACAGTACATGCCAAATTAACACATGCAATGTCATATGTGGAATAACACAAGACAGACCATAGGGAATGTTGTGACCCTGGTGTATATACATTACAGCATAATCTTGGATGCGTTATTCTGCTTATACCACAGTGATTTGCCAAAAATATAACAAAACAATAATATATAAAGCCTGCTTATTAGACTTAGATTATACAGTGTGGCAGCCACACAGGTACTTTCTGTTATTATAAAACGATAGCATATGAGAACAAGTATATTTCTATAAAACTATTGTGGACATTCAGTAAATGAAACTACTATGCATCTGCCAGTTATTTCAGACTCACTTCTTAATTAGATTCTAGTTTTCATTAGATGAAAAAAAATAAAAATAACTTTGGAGTGAATGATATCTTGTACTAGAATACCTGTGTCAAAATGCTAAGCTCCAACACATAAACACAAAGAAAGTGATTTTTATTAATAATTTAACAATTAATGCTGAGGGATGCTTGATTTTGGTTTTAATATGAAACTAAAGAAATTTTAAATAAAAAAAATAAAAATAAAAAAAGCTGCAGAGAAAAAGTGTTGGGAAATATAAAATAGTAAGATGTTCTTGTTTATTCATGGTGGTATTGCACAACAGCAGTGTCGAACAGATGGCACGGTGAAATCTTGCATGCCTTTTTGAACTGCAACTGTAGGGCACTGTAATAAGCTGGGATCAAGTTGGAGGAAGGTGCTGCACTGAACAGGTGAATCCAGAAGACGTGTGCCAACCACAGCCTGAACAGGAGAACAGATACGTACTATTTTCAGCTACACCATGTTGGTTCAGCTCAAAGAACATAGTTATTGACTCTTCATATGATTTGCCTGAGTGACGAGTGACGAAACGGTAATTTGGCACAGGTGAGAACAATTCTTTGGGGAAGATTTATGTAGCCGAAAATAAGCACAGCACAGTCGCATTATTACCTGTCAATACAGCTGCCAGGGGGGCTGCATTTTTGAAACAGAAGCACAGTGTGATGTACTTTTAAGACTATCGTACCACATTCTGATTGCTTTCTATAAACAGCAGTGAATAAGCGTTATGATTATTGCATAGAATCCCCCTAAAGTAATTGCAAGTACAGAACCGACTCTTTATCTCCAGCAGGAGAGCAATTGCAACCTGCTTCTATAACAGCCACATAAGCAAAGATGCTTCAAAAAGAAGAAACTTTACAGAGCAAGAACACCCCCATGCTATCCCATTTTAAGACAATCATGGCTTAAGGAGAAAATAGAAGGTAATCTTCCAAAATTGCTCAAGCAGAAGAAGGAAGCCAGGCGGTGGCTACTTGTCAGCGAGCCAGCGATGAGAAATGCTGACATCAGAGTGGCTCAGGAAGAAAAATAAAAACTCTTTCATCAATAAACAAGTCAAAAGTAAAAAAAAAAAAAAAAAAAAAGGTGGAAACTTCCGCAAATCAATGCAGCATTTGGGGACTGGGAGTCAATCAAAAGCATCAGAGTTCAACACAGCATGACTGCTTAGAAAGGACCGCATGTCTCCTCACCCTGGAATACTTCCGCTTACGTTCAATAACTCATGGCATATAAGAGCTTGCTATACTAAATGACATTACTCCTGTGGCCTTCTTCCTGACATACCTTTAATAGCAAGAAATAAATCCTGCTGCACCTTCCTGGAGATCCACATTCTACAAAAAATTTGACTCAAAATATTTGACATTAGATGGCCCATCTGGGAGGATTCTCCATGTACACTTTTTTTTAATATTCATTACCTGTGTTTTTTTTTAAGGTTTTACCAAGGTATTGCCTTCTGAACATTACTCAGATCTTCATGTCTTTCTACAGTATTCAAATGCCACTGTGTATTTTTGTTCTTTGTTAGATTGTTTTTTGCCCTCTTTTCTTATTTGTTTATGCTTTTGAACATGGCTTCCTTCATTGCTAATGCTTCGGTTTAGCACATGCATCCTTCCTTTTACAGTCCATAACACAAGAACAAAGACAAAGACAACAGCAAATTACAACACTCTTCCAGTTGCCTTCAGTGTAATTTATTGTATCATGACCTTACACAACCCCAACTGAACAGCAGCAGGGAAGACGACTGGTAGAAGACTGGAAGAAGGGATTTCTACATGCTGTGTAATTTTATTGCTCACAATGTAAAGCTATCACTGCGTTATTAAAGACCACAACAATGCCAGTAAATCTTACCGCTGAAAAGGTATTTGTCAACAGACTAACGATTATACACAATCATCAGTCAGCACCTTATGACCGTAACTCAAACATGAGCGAAATAATTACAAGGTATTCGTCACGCTAACAGTGGCACCAAACAACTATATTACCGATGCAAATCATTCTCTGTAACCTTGAGTCCCAAAGACAAAAATATATTAAACGAAAGCAAACTGGATGCTTTGAAAGGGAACTATTACTATGACAAATATCTCTGTGTAACATAAATACGTGTTCCATAATATCGGTAAGATTAGTTTACGCTGCAAAATGTAATTGTACATTGTTAATCTATTTATCTATAAACAAAAGCTGTCAGGGATAAATTATGCAAGCAGTTACTGTTTATTTTTTCTTCTCTCTGCAAATGTACTCTCCTGCATGGAAAATACAGCCTGTTCGCTTAATACCGAGCAGACATAGTAGCACTCGTTATAACGCGAATGTCCCACTCAGAAATGAAAACCTATCCAACAACCGGCAGTGATGGAGCACAATCAGCCAACACTAGAGAAACTTTAATTAGTTGAAAATGAGCCAGTAGTTTTTGCATAACTTCTGAGACATAGCCAGTCCCCTCAGGAACGTTAAGGGAAAAAAAAACCTCGTAATGGCGTTTCTGGTAATTTCATATCATTGCACTCAATTCCACACTCCTTTGCACAAATCTCTTGATTTATCATTTGCAACGTGATGCTCAAGCTCTGATTTTTGTGAGACTCCTCATTCTATTGAACAACAATAAAACTACATTGCATGAAGCCAAAAGAAGACACCAATGTGAGGCTGTGAGTGAGGATGACTTGCAATATAATCTGCACATTTCAATGCAGATTCATAAGCAGGCTTCCATTTGAGCTAATCTTGCATACTGTGCAGAACAATAGATTAGATGGTCTAAAAAGTAGCCCACCTCCACTTCTCCTTGGATGAACAGATGTCAGAATGAACCCCTTACCCTCGTATTAATCATCTTTTGTTGCTAAGACAACAAATGCTTAATAACATGATTAATTTTTGTAAAGAAATACAAACAATGTGATTTGGATACATAATTGTTACATCACTTTAGTCTCAAATAGACATCAAGATCTATATTATACACATTGACAAAAGGATTAGGACACCTGGATGTTCAGCCATATGTGGTTCTTCCCCCAATTGTTACCAAAAAGTTGCAGGTGCACAATTGATGTCATTGGATGCTACAGGATTTAACTTTCCATTTACTTGAACTAGAAGACCCAAACCTGTTCCAGCATGGAACCTGTGCAGAAAATAAACTTAAGATATGGTTTATATGTGTTGGAGTGGAAGCTCTTGAGTGTCCTACTATAGAGCTCTGACTTCAATGCCAGTAAACATCTTAGGGATGAATTGGAACCTTGACTACACCCCAGGCCTCCTCCACGTCTTAGTGGCTGTATGGATATAATTCTCCACAAACACAGTACAAAATCTAGTGGAAAAGCTTCCCAGTATTGTGTAGGCTACTATATCAGCAAATGGGAACTAAACGTGGAATGCGATGTTCAAAAATTGAACGACAGTACTGTACATATAGCCTACTCTACTTATGACCAATTTGTGTTACGACCGGTCTGTCGGTCCCAATCGTGGTCTTAAGTCGACGACTACCTGTAGAATTACATATTTGGTACGCATGTTGGCTATAATGTTTAATATTGTTAATTTAATACTATGATTGATATGCTGAAAAATGGGAATATATTAAGAAATGTAACTGTGAAAATTGAATTACAGAGTTAGAGACATCTATGCATTTCCAGACAAAACAATGAGAGTATTTACATGTGGTTGAGAATAGTTTGCACTCCTTTATATCCAGGTGGCTGGTTGAAAAGAGCAAGTGATTTCCAAATATTCATAAGAGGTTTAAATTTATTTTTATGATTACTGATTATACAAAAATAATAATAACTAATGAGTGTACATTGTTCATTGCTTACTTTACTATTGTTCAATGTCTGTGCAATGAAACAAAAGGTCAGTGTTTGCTGTTCGAAAACTTGTCAACTGTCCAAAAGATTGCGATTGAGAAACATTGTTGAGTGTGTCTTAATCTTCTCCCCTTTTCAGGTGTACAACACGAAGATTATCATTCATATACACCATGGCCGCAGGAAGTGGGGGTTCTGGGGGTGCTGCAGCACCCCCTATTGGCGAGAGAGAGATTTAAAAAAAAATGTAGGCCTATTAAAAATATTTTGAACAATTTATAAATTCCTTATGAATATTTTAGGAAATGATTTTGACACACGTAGGCTATTAAGTGTATTTTGGATTTTTATTTAATTATTTAGATTTTTTTAATTATATTGATTTTTCAAGTTCATTTGTAAAGCGCGTTTCACGCGCGCGGGTGATTTTAGTTTGTCTTTCTCTGGCAGCGCGCAAACATAGCCTAAATGCCTTGCCCTTGTGGAAGATAAAATTAGCTCTTCGTACCTTTTACAACAACATGAAGATATCAGAAAAAGAGATCGGTGGTCTCTTTCCTGCTCGTGTTCCACATCCCTCTCAAAGCGCAGAGCGGTAGGCTATAACGTGTCTTTGTGTGGAAATAAAAAACTTTATTTTATTTATTTATTTTTTTTTAAATGGATTCAACTTTATTATATTATGTAAGTTACCAGTATTTACTGATATTTATTTCAGTGCTTTACAGGCTTTAGTGTGTTGTTTCTTTGGGGTTTTTTTATTATTATTTCAAAACAACCCCCCAACCACCGCAACACCGCCGGTATTTGGTCCACTACCACCGCGGTGGTAAAAAAAAAAAAAAGTGCCATTCGTCACAGCCCTATGTTATTTTTTAAAATGTATTCTAAATAGGCCCATAGGCTCATAGGTTTTTTAGTCTGGTAAGAAGTGTTGTGTTATAAGAAAAAAATTATATTAGCCTTGTTGTGTTTTATTCTATATGAACAGCACTGCACACAGGCTCATGTGTATCAAGAACATTTGCATGTAGCATTAATTTGAAAGCACATCAGATCCAAAACATCCCTGTCCATGCTAAAACCAAAAATGTTCCACACATACAAGCTCTGCCTCTCTCTCCTCTCTAACTACCGCCAACGTAATACTGTGACCTTACACTCAAAAGTATTTACTAAACCAAAAACTCCTGGAAGGCTGGTAAGCAAAACAGATAGTTCAGTAGGTCTTAATGTAGCATGAGAGGTTCATAAAATTCAAACTCTATCTGTTACTATTCAATACGGTGTGGAATAGTGCGCATCAGTGTGTTTGAGACACAGCACTAGCTTGTTTAGCAGGAGAAAATTGCTTATTTTATTGCTGAACTATGCAAATGCTGCACGTCAGTGCAGTGGAAAGACTAAAATAAGATAGAATATCAAATAGTCTTTAATTTGTTGCTCATCTGAATGTGACTCTCAAAAAACATTTTCAAATATAACTTCATCTTTAACATATTTAATATTAATTTGTAAAAAAATAACTGAAGCGAAAGAGTTTTTTTTTTCTGGTGATCCCCTTTGTAAATAATGTTTAGGTTGATATCGCCAGAATTACTGACACTGCCTTTAGAGTTTGCACAATACCACTTGTCTGATACTGATGCTGAAACATTAAGCATCAGCATTCAATATATACTTTTACTAGTTTAATTGAAATGAAACAGAATTACTGTGATCCATCTAGACTCTTAGCAGAACAAAAAGCTGTAATTGTGGCTTTCAAAGGGACATGTATGAAACAGAGGCTACTTATTGCACTTATTGTTATATCCCATTTTGCTAATAGCTCGCTGTGTCATCAGTGTCACACAAGTCTCGATGTGTTTGAAGCCTGTGTTGTCCGCTACAGTGTATGGGCACATTTATCTGCACCGACCAACATCCCAATTAGAGGCTAACCAATTAATCAGTTTTGCTGATTAATCGGCACTGCTGACTCTCGCTCATTGGCAAAAAAATGTATACTGGTAGTTTTTCTGGGTGGTGCTATATAATACAAGAGCAGGCTCTAGAGGGAAATCACTGACGCCACTTGCTGTTTATTTTAGGTGTCTTTTTCATTTTGGATAAACTGTTTTTATTTATTTAGTGTTACTTTTTGCTTTAGCTTGAATGCAAAAAGTAACACTTTTTGCCTTTTTTATTTCATTATTTATTAATATAACTAATTCTATTTCCAGCATCCATTTTAAGGTGTGTGTTTTTGTGTAGTTTTTCCAACCGATTAGCTACATAAATTATCAGTAAACAAAAGTTGACCCTATCAGATCTTCAGCAGCTCATTTTTGCTGAGTAAAGCTGCCGTTAAGTTTAAATTAAACTGTAGACATATACATTTGAAAGTCTTGTTGCAAACGATTGGTTGAGTCAATGCACATGGCCTAAGCGCCATCTATATAACTTACAGTGTTCTAAAACATAGATAGGAAGGATGGGTCCTGGTCCAAAGCCTAAACTACTATTATAATGACATGACCTTAGTCATGTTGCTTTACATTACATCATGCTAAATGTAATTCTCTGATATTTCAAGCTAGATATTTTTCTGCAGTGTTGGATTAGATTGATTCTTTTTCTGTCAGATATCACATTAAATGATTAATCTGCTGTACCCCATGAGAAATCATTTGTAATTGCACTACAGAACCAGGACAAATCATTATAGTAAACAGCATCTGAGGATATGTGACATGCCAATAGTGCTAATCAGTGAGGTTTTTTCAAAACATAGACAGGTGCGTGCATGTAGTCAAGTCAGATCCTCCACATGCTTTAATCATGCCATCACCCGAGCAACACTCCAGGACCGATCACTCCAATATCAAGAAGCACTTTCTAATGTCTCACACAAACATGACATTTGAATTCACAGTCGAACATAGAAATTGGCCTACTGACTGGGTTAATTTTTGGAAGGTCGAGAGCAAGGCCCTTAACCCTATGTACTTCAGGGAGCACGTTTCATGGTTGACCCTGTGCTCTGTTCCAAGCTTTCAAAAAAAAAAATCACTGGTATATGCGAAGAAAATAATTTTACTTCGCTGTAATGTATATGTGACAAACAAATGCTCTTCTTTTCGCTTCTTCTCTCTTTTGCAAGTGGCTCACAAGTGTTCTTCCAATCATCTGGAGATAATCCGGAGTACAAATATAGACCATAGAAATAGCAAACTTGCTATAACCCCCCCCCCAACTCCCCTGCAAATTACATTACACAATTGTGCCTGCTGCGAGCTTGTATATGTGGAAAAGGGAAGATATCACTTAAGCATATTACAATGACTCATTATACAGCATGAGCAGCAGTTTCAAATGGATGGTAGTTTGCCTTCACAGGTGTTTAAGAAAGGGTCATGTGAACTGTCCAATAATAAACTAGTTTTGTTTTGGTCTGACTTTTGTAACTTAAAAAGCAAAAAAGCATAGTCTGCAGGTAAAGTTTTCCCAATCTTGTTTCTACTTAACATTGTCGCCAGTGGCTTGCTTATTATAGATACACTTGTGGGAACCAAATTATGATGCTCAACTGAATATTTGTAATTCATTTATTTCTGTGAAGCTGTTTTGGGAAAATGGCCATTATTTAAAGTGCTATACAAATAAAATTGAATTAAATACAGCTTTGCACTATATTGTATGTTATCAATAATGACAAGGTATTTCTCTACTAATTTTCAATTAACTTAATGATTTATTGCAATTCTATTTTATAATTGCTTCATGTATCCTTATTGTCATATGCATATCCAATGTATGTAAAAAAAAAAAGTGTAGGATCATCTGAAAAGCAGGCAATGTGCAATCACTAAGTGATGTTTTGAGTCTCAAGGCCATTCTCTATCCTGTCTGAACACACTTTTTAAGCAAGTATGTGCAGGCCCTTTATTATAGATCTGCATTTAAGGTTGTATTACTGTAATTAAATAGTGTTAGTCGGTCCAGTTCAGTGTTATTTCCAAAACAAGTTTTAACAATAGACATTCACAGAAAAACAGCTTAACAAAAATGTGATCAGAGATGTAGTCCCTTAACGAGAAGGCCAGAGGTGACAGTGACTAGAAAAACCTTTCAGAGAGACAAGAAAAAACCTTGAGATGAGCTTGAATGAAAAGGGGACCCCTTCCACGGTGTCAAAATGTTTGAACATGTATGTACCGCATGTTCAAGGGTATACATTCAGTCACACATCCCTTTAATGCCTTCCTAAATGTCCCCTACAATGTCAGAATCTCTTATAATAGCAGTGTGCACACTCATTCACACTACACACACACACACACACACACACACACCATAAATTATTAAATTATTATTTCCTTTTCCACCCATAAAGGCATGTGTGTTTAGCAGCTGCTGCCCTAACCTATCTTTACCACCACAGTGTGAAGCATGCCTGTCCTCTGCTTTTCAAAACTACTCATATTGCATGCTAATGGGGCAAAAGAGTTAAATCTAAGTGAAAATGAAATGGGCTCAATTAACCTAATATTTAACTAGGCCCCAACCTCCAGAGGGGCCAACTCATTTCTCGTCTTCAACGAACTACAGTCTATTCATCTTAGGCTGATAAAACAACAAAAGTGGGCAAATATTGTGTTGACTGTGAGTGCTGTACTCAGTGCTATGCCCTTCTTAAAAGAGCATGTTATAAACAACAGCTTCTAAGAAGCACAAATAAATAAATAATTTATTATTATATTGTTGCACTTAATATTAAAAGTGCAAATGTATCACATTGCACCTCAGCTGGGGGAAAAACACGTGTCAGACTTCACTATTTCTAGCCACAGAACTGCTAAAAGGCTTAACAGGTTGAAACGAGTAAGAATGATCAAAATATTTTAGATTTTATAATTCTCACTAGAAAGCTTTTCATATTTGATACATTTTAATTACGGGATGATGTAGGGGAAAGTGTGCACATATATTTTTGGGATTTTGTCTCAAAGTTGCTAGAGAAGTGAACAACCTGCATTTTAAGCTAATGCATAGAGATATACACTAAGCAATCAAGCACGGGCAGCTCGTAAATCATCAAAGGTCGGTATTTTTTAGCCTGTGACTTCCATTACGTGCTTGAAGTTGTAAAATAGTGGTGATTCCGCCATATTGTTCAATATACTATACATTAATGGAATAAAAACTTTGCAAATGAGAATTAGGATTAAATTTAGATTAAATTTGTCGAACTGTAACACCTTAATATTAAGCAAATTGAAAATGTACCCAGTTCAACATGGCTGGTTTCACATAAGGGGAAAAGAACTGAAGCGTGACATGGAAAACGCCAGCCAGAATCAAATACTTATTTTATTATATAATACATGTGCTTAAAACAGCTTGCCCACTGGCCATGACCAATTACCTGTAAAGACTGGTACTGTTTGCAAGTCTGAAACTACTCTATTGTTACAGCCAACAACTAAACTGTCCACAATCATAGTGGACACACACATGACATCAGAAAAGTGTTACACCACTGCTGTCATGTTAAAAGTTAACAGTGAACAGACCTAAGCATCACATCTACACTGCACAACCAATGTCATTAGAAAGTTGGTGATTAGCAAAGCTTTAGCAAAGCCAAGCTGCCGCTCTTGAACAGAGAACTTAACCTTAGTGCTCTATAGGGGTACACGTATTTGTATCGAAATATTTCGGCTAAGGGCTTTCAGCTCAGTACACACATGCTTACCATCAGGAACGTATTCGGTGGCGGACCACAAGTTTGTTTAGTCTCCGCCTCACACTTTAAGTGCATTTATTATTATTATTATTATTATTATTATTAACTTCAAACATACACAACAATGCTAGGGATGTAAAATATAAACTAGAGTTAGCACAGTCACTGTGGCTACTCACTCTGTATTTGTTTTGCACAGGCATGAAAATGCTAGCACTATGGATTCTTTAGCGTTTATTTCCAGCTTCAAGAATTTCTCTTAAAAGGAGAAAATCCTGACAATTCTCCATATCGAAGGAGTGAATTATTAAAGAATGGAAGAAATTGAGACATTTGTTTAAGTATGTTGAAATAAGTAGAACAGTTAATTAAAGCATACACACACACACACACACACACACACACACACACACACACACACACACACACACACACACACAAAACACATTACCCAAATGGGGTCTAACTAATGTAAACAATGAAATTTTTCTTTTATTTAATTTAATTTTATCAAAATAATTTGTGCCATTTTAATTGAATACTTAATTTGATCAATGTTATAAAAAAGTTTATTGCATTATTTTATTTATTAAATTTTTTTATTGAATAAAAAAAGAGTGGCAGGAGTGATTTGTGATAGAAGGGTATCTGCAAGAGTGAAAGGGAAAGTTTATAAGACTGTGGTGAGACCTGCGATGTTGTATGGTTTAGAGACAGTGGCATTGAGTAAAAGACAGGAGGTGGAGCTGGAGGTAGCAGAGCTGAAGATGTTGAGGTTTTTGTTGGGAGTGATGAGAATGGACATGATTAGAAACAAGTTTATTAGAGAGACAGGGCATGTAGGACGTTTTGGAGACAAGGTGAGGGAGGCATGATTGAGATGGTTTGGACATGTGCAGAGGAGAGACATGGGCTACATTGGTAGGAGACAGCGGAGACACCCAGCGCATGTGGCAGGGCATCCAGGCGATCACCTTCATCTGGCCCTACCCACCCTGACAACAAGGACTCATATGTATGAATGCTGTTCAGAGACTTTAGCTCAGCATTCAACACAATCATCCCTCAGCACCTGATTGAGAAGTTGAGCCTTCTGGGCCTGAACACCTCCCTCTGTAACTGGATCCTGAACTTCCTGACTGGGAGGCCTCAGTCAGTCCGGATTGGAAACAGCATCTCCAGCACCAGCACACCGGCCACTGAAGCACCTCAGGGCTGTGTACTCAGTCCCCTGCTGTTCACTCTGCTGACCTATGACTGTGTAGCAATGCACAGCTCGAATCACATCTTCAAGTTCGCCGATGACACGACCGTGTTGGGTCTCATCAACTACAACAGAGTCAGCTTACAGAGAGGATGTGCAACGGCTAACAGCCTGGTGTGGAGCGAACATCCTTCTCTGAACGTTGACAAAATAAAAGAGATGGTTGTTGACTTCAGGAGAGCACAGAGCGACCATTCTCCATGGGACATCAACGGATCCTCCATGGAGATCATCAAGAGCACCAAATTCCTTGGTGTATATTTGGCGGATAACCTCACCTGGTCACTCAACACCAGCTCCATTACCAGGAAAGCCCAGAAGAGTCTCCACTTCCTGAGAAGGCTGAGGAAAGCTCATCTCCCCCCTCCCATCCTGACCACGTTCTACAGAGGGACCATTGAGAGCATCTTGAGCAGCTGCATCACTGCCTGGTTTGGGAACTGCACCTTCTTCTACAAAGACCCTACAAGACCCTATCGTGGATAGTAAGCTGAGAAGATCATCGGAGTCTCTCTCCCCTCCATCATGGACATTTACAGCACATGCTGCATCCGCAAAGCCAACAGCATTGTGGACGACCACACACACCCCTCACACACACTCTTCACCCTCCTGCCATCAGGAAAGCGGTTCTGAAGCATTCAGGCCGTCACATCCAGACTGTGCAACAGTTTCTTCCCTCAAGTCATCAGGCTTCTTAATACAAAGAACTGAACTGAAACTCACACACACACTCAAACACACAATCATACTCACTTCACACATCCATGTCTTCAGCACCACTCATATTACTTCACTTCATTACTACAAATTGTTAACATACTGGTTTTGAACATCTTTTCGACTGCTGCTATTGCTCTTTTGCACAACATTTTGTTTACATTTTTGTTAAATTTTTAATGTTCACTACTCTTTTACACACTGCAGGTGCAATATACAACAGGTTTACTGGTGGCACTATTTTGTGTTTTGTGTATTTGTCTTACACTGTCTTGTGTTGTATTGCACTGTCCTGTATTGTCTTGCACTGTCTTGTGTTGTCTTTGCACTGTTTGCACCAGGTTACACACGACGCACTTTATGTGGCGAGGACACTTAATAGTCCTTAGCCCTGTGTTTTCTGTGATTGGTTTTTTTTTTTTATGTAGCACCAGGGTTCAGGAGGAACGTTGTTTCATTTCACTGTGTACTGCTCCAGCTATATATGATTGAAATGACAATAAAAGCTTCTTGACTTGGGGAGAATGCTGAGGATGCTCCATGAATGGAGGAATAGAGGAAGACCAAGGAGGAGGTTTATGGATGTGGTGAGGGAAGACATGCAAGTAGTTGGTTTGAAAGAGGCAGTATGGAGATAGATGATCCGCTGTGGCGACCCCTAATGGGAGCAGCCGAAAGAAGAAGAAGTCAACTCAAGTTGTTCCACTCCATACTTTGCAACCTGGAAAGTTAACTTCACACACTGGGGTATTGTCATGTCATGTTTAGTTCCAGTGAAGATAAAAAAAAAGTCTTACAGCATACACAGACATACAGTTCTAGAACCGGGTGCTTCTATAACTTTTCTAGTTTGGACAAAAACCCAATATGTATGTGAGTGTCTGATGTCCACATATTTTTGGTAGTTTCAGCATCCTGAAATCTGATATGTTTACAGCTTACAGATTGACATCTAATCAACTCGGCTGATTGTATTTACAAGTGTTTGCTTTCGGTAAATAAATTCCCACTTACAAGGTAAACATATTGCAGAATTTTATTTTACATGGACTTGTTTTCTCTGACTTTCCTTTCTCACCTCTCAACTCACTCACATCTCTGAAGTGATATTTTCGACTTTGTATTTGCTACAGGCTCATTTCACAGTGAAGTACTGCGTGATTGTCTTGGCACGGTTCGTGTCAATGTGTGTGCAGTGGTTTAGAAGAATGCAGGCTGTGTTCTGAAGATATAATATTGCTTTTATTGCTTTGTTTTATTTCAATATTTATGTGCAATCATGCGTAATCTTACTTTGATAGTGGTGTCAAACATTATTTTGAATGTAAAACAGTAACAAAAACGTCAAGACCCAGAAATCTTCAGTCCCCTGATCCCCACCTAAGAACATCTGGGCTTTGGCTTCTGTTGTCATTTCAGACTGCACCTCCAGCTGCTTTGTAGCTAGATTAGAAAATCCACTGGAAATGCAAATAATGGGTACGTAGGTCTCTTTGTACAGAGCTGCCTTTGTACTTTCAAGTGTAATCCATTAAGATTATGGAGAATGGTATAATAAACAGAAACGCTCAAGCTTCTTGTTATCCAAGGAGCAGCATGAAGTCTGCTGAATAAACTCGAATGACTCAATACACACTTCAGCATAGAGCGTTATATAAAAGGTGCTTTTAAGCTAAACCATCTGCTGATAGATCTTCAGCTCGTAAAGCAAATTTAATTCTCAGGCAGCTTTTAGAAAATGCATCTGGAGATACATCAGTGGAGATGAGTGCACCTTTGAGCAATTTTAATTTCAGCGTCATTATTATTATTATTATTATTTTGTAAGCCTTTAAACACAATATTTCTGGTTGCACATTGAATTCATTTGAAATTTTATGAGTTGTTTACCTTTACTTTAGTTGTTTAACAAAACGGTTTATGTGTGAAAATAAAAAGTTTGTAACACATATATCAGAGTTGCCAGATTTGTCACGAAAGCTCACCTTTATAATTAATTCTCCACAGAAAATGTACACCAGCTGGATTCACCCATACATATAGTATGTAGGCATTTCAATTCCAGACTCTTACACTCTTTCAACTGTAGACGCAAGTTTGAATCCTTAACAATCTCACAGCGAAATTGCCAATGCTCTCAGGATGGGATCAGTGAACTCTCCCTCACCTGGCAATCAAAGCAACACTAGTCATTCCCTATCCTTCTGTATAAGTAAACGCGGGAAAGTGCTTTCCTTTGTGTTTAGTCGTCAAGTGAAACAACCTGAGCAGCAGTTCAAGATGGTGTTCATTGTTTTATAATATGCATATTTTAAAATTAAATTAGATAGGAACAAATAAATACGTCCAATAAATCACAAAAAGAACTTTAGCTTTATCTGTTATTCATATTTTAATGTAAGTTTAAGCTCATTAACCTTAAAAAATCTAATTGTATAAATTTAATTGCCAATAATTCTGTACATGATGATGCACCAAACTAGATTTGAAAAATGCTTTATTTTTTCAATAACTACTAAAAAGTAACTACTAAAATATGACTCAGGTAAAATTAAGTCTCATGCTCAAGAAACATTTAAAATGTTTAAATCCCTAATCGCTGTTATTTTATCATTATTATTACAGTGGAACCCACTTATCTCGACCTCGGTTAACTCGTCAACCCTATTAAGTCGATGTTTTTGAAGTGGAACCGCCAAATTCTCGCTTTGTCTTAGCATTTTTTAATCGGCTATGTCAATTTTTTTATGTCGCCGAACCCTAATATCTCGAACACAAGGGGGGGGGAAATTTGCCACTTAATGTCGGTTATGTCAGGAATCCCCCTGCCACGCCCCCTTCGGTGGCGGCATTCCCCGAAGCACCCTGCTTCTTCTCTAAACACTGAGCTCGTCGCAGTCATGCTGATCACACACACCTGACTCTCATTCACTCACTCATCCCATCTCCTATTTAAGCCCCTCACCTCACACACTCACGGTCTGTTATTGTTTGTGCATGATCATATGTGTTGGTTCATGGTGGTCTGTGTAATCGCGTATACGTATCCCGCTAAGTACCCTTCTTCTTGGACTCCGCATTCTCTCAACGGCACCCCGGATTACCCCGATCCTGCTGTTTTCCATGTTCACGCTGTCTGCACCACGTTTATCCGTTACTGCCCAGCGCTGCGCTTTCCATAGCGCAGATCCGTGGATTCTCTACACGAACTACACTTTTCTGCTTTCACAAAACTCCGTGGACCACGCTCCCGGAGCGCACCACTGGATATTACTGCTTCAATACATGTATTGGTGGATTATCTCCTGAGTATTCTCAATAAACTTTGTTTGTGTTTTCTTTGGCTTCCGCCTCCTTATCCGCATTACAGGTTATCTCGATCCGCATGACCAATCAATCAAACCGCAGCAAAGCTTTTGTGCACTGTTGTTCCTTCAAAAACACGTGCATGCACATTCTCATTTAATAACGCACATCATGTACACAAAGAAATGTCAAGCAGGTTAATATATTGCCGCCATATTGGTTTTCGTTTATCTTTTTAACGCTTTTTGGCGTCCCCTAGGCCGGCGACATAACCGGGTTCCACTGTATTATTATTATTATTATTATTATTATTATTATTATTATTATTATTATTATTATTATTATTATTGTTAATTTCCTTTTTTATGAACAACACAATAACTAAAGAAAACCAAATTCTAAGAAACCATTAAAGGTCAGTAGTGAAGTCAGGGGAAAAGAAAAGAATAACATTCTGAACATCAGAGTGTGCTAGTCCTTCGAGCACATCTTAAATCCAGCAGCTTCAACCTTTCAGATACCTTTTAACACTAACAACTTTCAGAAGAACAGGAGCAGATCTGGGATACAGGATACGAGCAAAGTGTAAAGGTTTGCTTTGTTTTTCTTAAACAGGTCATCTGTCTTCACCTCAGGGGCTGCATGAAAGCATCTGTCAACCAATATGGTGGCCAGAACTAGTGTTTGTTGTTAAATCTAATGACCAGCATGTGCACAGGTATGGCATGACAATGGGATTATGAAGCCACCGAGGTGTTTTCAAATGTGTTCTTCCAATTACAGTGAGTTTGGTATTTAGAGAAAAGAGATGAGTTTTACAGGTCAGTGATTAACAACAGGTACATCATCACTGTCTACAACCTGCGAAAAAATTGTTTAAATTGTGCTCATATTATTCCAGTAGGTTTGCTGCAGGAATGTCCAAGACTCCTCCCACCAGAGCGCTGGATGTGTGTGAGGTAGGCATGTGCATCCCCATAACTAAGGCCGATGCGATTAGCATCTCAATGCATAACTAATGCTACAAACGATTAAAGAAAACATATGAAGTGGCTACCGATGTGATACAAATCTCCCCATTACGATGCAGTTTCGATTTCTATTCGATTCAACATAATGCGATTCAATGCAGTATGATTCGATGGAAAAGAAATATGATGCTATGCAATTTAATATGGCTTTTATTTCTTTGGTTCAGACAGACAGCAAGTGCCTTCTTACTTCTAATGGCCCTTTCACAAACAAGTCTTTGTAAAAAGAAAAATAAGCTTTATTTTATTTTTCTGTCTCCAGGAAGATGCAGCTCTACCTCTGCCATGTTAATCTAATATTCAATGTGACTCTCAGGACACGCCTCAGTCTCCGTACTGTTGTGAGACATCATATTCATGTAGCAGCAGTGGTACTGAGAGAACACGCTTGAGAAACAGTTTAGCCAGAGGAAATAAATCTACATATCAAATGTGAATCACAAATAATTCGTCACTTTGTAAGTAATAAAGTGCATCTTCTAATAATTATATGTAAAATAATTTTTTTATCTATGTTGAAAACCAAAATCTTTTACTATGATTATTATTATCGTTGCATTCATCCCCGTGTCCCTCAAGTCCCTGTGTATGAGCTGCAACTTCAATAACAATACAATATTAATATTAAGCTTCTTAACAGTTAATCTTTACAGTCAGAACTACTTTCAGAGTAGTTGGTATATGGTAACAGTCTTCCTGTAAACTTTCTTTCAATCAGATTCGAGCATTTAACCCTTTCTGTGGTATAATAAAAAAAAAATTAACAAGGATGTGCATTGCATTTACAGCATTTTACACACACTTATACAATTGATTAGTTAAGGTTTAAAAGGCTTTACTGAAGGGCTCAGCACTGGTAGCTTGGTGGTGCTGGAATATGACCAGCACAATGGCTTATCCACTGCACTACACCACATCAAAACCGAGTATACAGTATGGCCCATTGTGTTTATTTCTGACATACTCTATAAACTAAGATCATACAATCGGTATGATATTGGCAAAAGCAAAAATATTGATAAAAAATTAAACAGTAATATAATTACTGTTTCCCCCAAAATGGTAAAGCTAAGGCCATATCCACAATAATACATTTTTATTTAAAAACGCATATTTTTCTATCAATTTTGCCCTTCCGTCCACACTGAGACGTTTTTTCAGTTAGCGGCAATGTAGCTTTTTGTAAACGCACTCCAAAGTGGATAAATTTGATAATGCCGTTTTTGTGTCAAATTAGGACTGTAAAAACGAAGTCTTTTGAAAACGATGACGCATTTTTAGTTGTTGCTGCATTTTAAAGAGTCGAAAAGTAAATAAACACCAAGAGGATTTACACTTGTTAATGTGCCAGTACTGGGATGTAAGTGTTTTCAGCTGTGATACTTTGTCCATTGTCCAATGATATGCATGTAATGTAAATATAAAGGTATATAAATGTAAAGTAGTAGCTCAGTGGTAGCTGAGTAGTACTGGTTGTACTTTAGTTCTGGGTTACTGATCTGATGGTTGGGGGTTCAAGCCCTAGTTTCACCAAGCTGTAACGTATGGGCTCATAAGCAAGGCTCTTAAATATCTGTGCTCAAAGGGCTCCTTTATTTCTTTATTGTGCTTTTGGACACTGATATATCAAGTTAATACATGACATTTACTAAAACCTGATTATTACCTTACAGGTTAGTTTGTAAGTTGGGTAAGCTAATGCGATCCTCTTGGCACCACCAGTCAATGTTACACAAATAATGTTTGTGAAGAAATATGATGAAGCTATGGTGAAGCTCGTCCTGTGAAAATATAAATCAGAGCAAATATTTTACTTTTACAAATTGAATCTAATTAATTTGCAGCTATTAATTTTCTCTGATCACACCCATATGTAATAAATCAAGACAAAAAAAAGATGATGCTAATTTTAGTGCTGTTAAGTTTTTAAGTAATTTTATACCGTTTTATACCTGTTCTTACAGATACAGTACAGACCAAAGGTTTGGACACACCTTCTCATTCAAAGAGTTTTCTTTATTTTCATGACTATGAAAATTGTAGAGTCACACTGAAGGCATCAAAACTATGAATTAACACATGTGGAATTATATATATGGAATTATATACATAAAAAAAAAAAGTGTGAAACAACTGAAAATATGTCATATTGTAGGTTCTTCAAAGTAGCCACCTTTTGCTTAGATTACTGCTTTGCACACTCTTGGCATTCTCTTGATGCCTACTTTGAAGAACCTACAATATGACATATTTTCAGTTCACTTTTTTGTATGTATATAATTCCACATGTGTTAATTCATAGTTTTGATGCCTTCAGTGTGACTCTACAATTTTCATAGTCATGAAAATAAAGAAAACTCTTTAAATGAGCAGGTGTGTCCAAACTTTTGGTCTGTAATGTATATATATAATATATATAAACTTTTGGTCTGTACTGTATATATAATATATATACAGTAGAGACCAAAGGTTTGGACACACAAGGTGTGTCCAAACTTTTGGTCTGTACTGTATTTTGAGTATGATGGATAGTCTAAGTAGACATTATGAATACAAAAAAACTAAGATCTTCTGCTTCAGCTTGAGTCTGCTGGGGCTTGTTACTTCCCTCTGAAACTTTCAGCTCTCCTGCATATCTTTCAGCCCACCGTGCCTCCCCGATTCTGATTCCCAAAACTAACAATGCATAAATTATTTTGCATTTCTTCTCATGAAGTTACTATTTCTGTGTCTATTTCATGAAAACGTTTATTGAGCTTAGAAAAATCTTAGAATCTTAGAAATTGTTAAATTACATTTATTACGCTTATTGTGTTTCAAGCATTCACTGACACGGGTATGACATCCAATTTACTTCAGCTGTTTCCTCTCAAATAAGTAAACACACAAAAAAAAAAAGACCATAAATGAAGGGCAAAGCAAAACACAAGGTTGAACCGAACATGAAACACCAAACTCAAACACAAAAATGGCGGGAAAACTATAAGCATAGCAGCAGCATAACAAACAATAGCAAATTCTGATCTTTGACAGCAATACTAAGAACATAACAGCAAATTCAGAAATACATCATGTCTCTAGCACCAAACTTGCTATTGTCTTTTCTGTATTGCTTTTGCTTTTTCTGATTTGCTATAAATTGTACAAAATTCACTTGGCTAATATTCATTCTACTAAGGAAATATTATGCACTACATAAAGTATTTTTCGATATGCCCCAAATAGTTAGTATACATTTCGTATATTGTATAACTTGCAAGTTTTACTGGCAAAAAGTTAAGACAAGCAACTTCTAGCTTCATTGGCTGGGTGTTCACTTGACCATTTTGGAGTTAGGAGTTCATTGAGTATTATCCCTAAGGGCATGGAAGCTAGTCGAGCAGGACATAAGCCAGGATACCCCAATGTGTCCTACACTCACTAGTGCTATTAGTGCCAGGACACAGCCTCTCATGATGCACCATAATTGAAGATGTCCCCCTTAGTGTAAACCTGGAACTCTATTAGACACTACAGTCAGGATCTGGCAATGAAGCAAACCCAGCACCGGGTCAAATAATAAACACCTTTAAAGTCCTCAAGGGAGAGAACGAACTCTACAGCAAACACTGATCCTGAATACATAACCATTGTCGGCCATTTAATGGCATGCACCCTTAGAATGATACAAATTAAAGAAATAAAGACACATTTTTCCATTAGTTAAACAGTTCCTAGATTAATGCTGCATAAAAAAAAAAGCTAATAAAGTCAGGACATAAATGCACGGTCACCTGCGGCTGCCTGGAGAATGATGGCGTACATGTTAAATATGTATGACAGAAGAATGACGGAAAAATTCTTAAGTCTTTCGAATTTTCTCAAGTTCTAGAAATATATCGTTGTTAGCTGCAGGCTGTAAGACAGGCAGATGAAACACACACCATATACAGGCCTTTCTCCTTGCAATTCTATAATATCACTGCACAAGATGCGAGTGTGGGCGTAAGGGTAATGAAAGCATATGTCACAGGTGAACTTCTTTTTACCCTTGGTGAGGTCGGTTTCTACAATCATTCCCACTGAAATGTTCCTTCTGCCAGGGTTTAAACAACTGCTCTGTCTATGGATTAGCCATGAGACACAATTTTTTTTACTCGAATCTCGAAAAGCACGATACAAAATACTGGCAAGATAAATGCTGATTCTCTATGTGGGAAGCCAACTGCCTTTATGAAGAAATACGTCATAGCCCAAACATTTAAGCTAATCTAATAGAAGCATTATGACAAACAGAAGATATTTAATTAGTTTCTGGCTCTAGAATATAGAAAATAAATATAAAAACATAGAATAGAATATAGAAATGGCCCCTAGAACATTCCTTTGAGAATTTACTGAATTGCAATTATCATGGAATTTGTATTTTCTATGGATGCACTTGTATTAGTTCTTTATCGATTCCTGACTAATAAGAATACTAAAAGTTTTTTTTTTAATACATGAAAGCACACACGTGACCATGTTTCAAGGCCAAAATCAATTTACGCTGTATCCTTCCACTAACAATTAGCCCTGCGCCTCTCATGCTTTACCTCCCTTGTTTTCCCGAACTGTTTAAATTGTCAGTCTTCTCATCCCTGTTAATGGCAGACAGTCCCACAGGGCCAACCAGAGCATGCTTCAGTGCTGAATCCACTCATTTAACCTACTCTCAAGGAAAGGTTACTTACAGGTTAATCAGGCATATAAAGATCTGCTGCTGTGTTGTAGTTTACTTAGAGGAGATTGAAAGCAGGCATGCATGCATGCATAAGACCTGTTCTTTAGATTTTATAGTGCCGGTTTTCAACAGCAACCCATCTGTTACAAATGAAATTTAAGCATGCACAACCCACTGAACCCACGAATCAGAGACAGATGGAAATTAATTATGGAAGGCAGAATGCTAACTAAGCTGCATATAGCATTCCTCTGCCCTTGTCACTGGAGTGAACGATCTGTGCCAATCTTAACAGGTGCTGCAGATCATATCGTTGGTATGAGAACACCAAACCATGAAAAGAATACAGAATGAAGGCCTTCATTGTCTTAGGAACTCAAACGCCCAATAAAGGGACTGCTACTGAAAATCTACAAGGAAACTTGGGATGACTCTATTTTCTATGAGAATCTCAGCAAAAAGTTAAATATGAGTTTTGATGTATGAGTGCAGCTATGAGTCTTCCACAAGTCTGAAAGTTATTCATGCTGTATTTTTATCCGAGCATTACTGTCAGGGATCCACCAGCCACGCCTTCTCCTAACCCTCATATCCACCCTAGCAGCTCACCTGATTACTAATCATCATCACCTGGGTCACATCAGTCACCACCATATATAAACCCCAGTCGTTCACAGTCTCACCGTCCGTTCTACAGCTTAGGCCTACGAACATTGTGGACTCTCTCACCCTTTGTGTTTACATCACGCTTCATGTGTGTTGGACGTTTCTTTTGTTTTCTGTATTTCTTTTGTGTTTTAGTTCATGCCTGCGTGTTGTTCTGCTTTGCTCTTTCATTTCTTGAGTGACTTAAGTAAACACGTTTCTTGTACATTCAACCTCCGGTTTCCTGCGAGTTCTTGTGCCTGACAGAAGAACGGACCTTTAACAAAACCGAAGGGCAACAGGGAAAGGAGCTAAACCGCGTTACCTTGGTATGGAGGATCAGCCCGCAGCCGCGGCTGCGGATTTGGTTGACCGACCCGCGGTCGCGATTCCTCCCCGTTCAGCTTTCGGCAGCCCGGTTGCGCTCCCGGCTTCTTTTTCCGGAAACACGGCTGAGTGCCAGGGCTTCCTGCTTCAGGTATCCTTGTATATCGAGATGCAACCCCAGAACTTTCCCAGCGAACGAGCTAAGGTCGCGTTTTTGATATCCCTTCTCTCCGGAAGAGCGCTCGCGTGGGCGAGAGCGCTCTGGAGCACAGCGAGCCCGGCGCTGACGTCATTTGCCGCTTTCACTGGGCATTTCGCCGAGGTCTTTAGCACCGCCCCCGGGGATACCTCAACGGCAGATCAGCTGCTGAACATCCAGCAGGGAACTGACAGCGTTTCAGGTTACAGCCTCCGCTTCCGTACTCTGGCGGCATCTGCTGGCTGGAACGAGAAGGCGCTGCTGGCTGTGTATCGCAGGGGGTTAAACCAAGAGCTCCGGCTGGCAATGGCCACCTTTGATGACACCCTAGGACTAGAGGCGTTTCTTCAGAAATCTATCCGCGTTTCTCAACACCTGACTGCTGGCCGTTTTCCCCTGCACGACCCAGTGCCCGCCATGGCGGCATCAGCAGCTCCATTGCCGGAACCCATGCAACTCGGCTCACAGCGACTATCTCAGCAGGAAAGGGAGCGCCGACGGGCGACTCAGGCCTGCCTCTACTGTGGAGAAGGAGGACATCGCGTGGCCCAATGCCCAGTTAGACCTCCCCGTCGGACGGTGAGTGGTGTCACTCTTACTTCTGACATTACTCATTTGTCCACACTCCAGGTCACCTTAAAAACCCCCGCTCACTCTTTATCTGTCGTTTCTCTGGTCGACTCAGGATCAGCGGGAAACTTCATCTCACAGGCGTGTCTAGAACGCCTCCAGCTACGCCGGCAGCGGGGATCTCAGGAACTAACCGTGCAGACTATCCAGGGACGTCCTTTAGGACGGGGTAAGGTGAAGCACTGCACGCCCCCTATCACCCTCCAGGTCGGAGTGTTACATCACGAGGAAATCCAGCTTCTCGTACTGGAGGATTTGACAGTGGACGTGATCCTAGGTCGTCCCTGGTTAGCCAAACACTCCCCTACTTGTTCCTGGGACCCGTGTGACATCTTGGAGTGGAGCCCCACCTGCCGGCAGACATGCTTACACCCACTCCAGACTCCACCCCGGACCACCTTGACCTTGGCAGCAACTCGAGTTGAAGGAGCAAGACAACCCTCTCAGGTGGAAGTCCCCCAGGTCTACCATGCTTTCTCGGACGTCTTCAGCGAGGAGGCTGCTACCAGGTTACCCCCACACCGGCCATGGGACTGTGCCATTGAACTGAAGCCCGAAGCTAAGCTACCGAAGGGACGGATATACCCCTTGGCAGCCCCGGAACACCAAGCGATGGAGGGTTATATCCAGCAGGCCCTCCGTCAGGGTTTCATTACACAGTCAACCTCTCCGGCGGCTTCCAGTTTCTTTTTTGTGGCCAAGAAGGATGGAGGTTTGCGGCCGTGCATCGACTACAGGGGCTTGAACGCACAGATCTCCCCGCTTCCGTATCCGCTCCCCCTGGTCCCGGCAGCCTTGGAGGAACTACGGGAGGCTCGCGTTTTCACCAAACTAGACCTCCGAAGTGCCTACAACCTGGTGCGCATCCGAGAGGGGGACGAATGGAAGACGGCCTTCATCACTCCCTCAGGCCATTACGAGTACAGGGTCATGCCGTACGGGCTCTCCATTGCTCCAGCCGTCTTTCAGACCTTCATGAACGAGGTTTTCCGTCCTTTTCTCCATCGGTTCGTGATCGTTTACATCGACGACATCCTGATCTACTCACGTACGCTACAAGAACACCATCAACACGTCACCCAAGTCTTAGAACGGCTGCGAGAACACCGACTGTACCTCAACCTCTCCAAGTGTGAGTTTCACCATTCGGAGACGCAGTTCCTAGGTTACGTCATCGACGCAGCAGGCATCAGGATGGATGAGAGAAAAGTGATGGCCGTACGAGATTGGCCGGCCCCCACCACGATCAAGGAGCTCCAAAGGTTTCTAGGGTTCGCTAACTTCTACCGCCGGTTCATAGGAGGTTTCAGCCTGGTTACCGCCCCGCTCACATCACTATTGCGTGGTAAGGCCAAGGTCCTTTCCTGGACCCCGGAGGCACAGAAGGCTTTCGGGGAACTACGCAAGAGGTTCTGTACCGCCCCAGTTCTTCGTCACCCTGACCCTCAGCTCCCGTTCGTCGTCGAGGTGGATGCATCCTCCACGGGAGTAGGGGCCGCCCTCTCCCAGCGTTCAGGGAACCCCCCGCGGCTCCATCCCTGTGCTTACTACTCAAAGAAGTTATCCTCCGCTGAACAGAACTACGACATAGGTAACCGGGAACTCCTGGCCATCAAGCTGGCCCTGGAAGAGTGGAGACACTGGCTGGAGGGGGCCGCTCATCCTTTCATAGTCATCACCGACCACAAGAATCTCCAGTACCTCCGCGAGGCCAAGCGTCTAAACCCCCGTCAGGCGCGTTGGGCTCTCTTCTTCACCAGGTTCAACTTTAGCATCACATATCGGCCAGGGTCAAAGAACGGCAAGGCTGATTCGCTCTCCAGGGTCTATGGGCCTGAAGAACCCGTCGAGTCAGGACCGATCTTGCCTCCCACGCTCATTTTGAGTCCCATTGTGTGGGACATGGACGGGGATATTCGCGCGGCCACACGGAGGGAACCCGCGCCCCCTGGTTGCCCCGGAAACCGAACCTATGTGCCACAAGAATGCCGACAGACCCTGCTCAGGTCTGTTCACGAAAACCCAGGCTCGGGGCACCCGGGTCGGAAACAAACCCTACGTCTGGTTCAGGGACGTTACTGGTGGCCCAGGATGAGCAATACGGTGGCGGAGTTCGTCCGGGGCTGCAACACCTGCGCCATGTCAAAGACCCCCCGGCATCTGCCAGTGGGTAAACTCATCCCCCTGCCTATTCCACAACGACCATGGTCGCACATCGGCGTGGACTTCGTCACTGACCTTCCTCGCTCGGGGGGTTATACATGCATCCTAGTGGTCGTCGATCGGTTCTCTAAAGCCTGCCGCTTTGTTCCCCTACAAGGCCTCCCCACAGCCCTGGATACGGCAGAAGCCCTCTTCCATCACGTCTTCCGCAACTTTGGCCTTCCGGAGGAAGTGGTGTCTGACCGAGGTCCCCAATTCACCTCACATGTCTGGAGAGCATTCTTTCGGCTACTGGGGATCGCGGTCAACCTGTCATCTGGGTATCACCCCCAGTCGAATGGCCAAACCGAACGGAGGATCCAAGACCTGGGAAGGTACCTACGGTCATACTGCCACCAGGATCAGGAGGAGTGGAGTCGGTTCTTGCCCTGGGCGGAGTACGCCCAGAATTCATTGCGCCAGGATACAACAGGACTCACGCCTTTTCAGTGTGTGTTAGGGTTTCAGCCCCCGCTGTTTCCTTGGACCGACGAGCCCGCCAATGTACCTGCAGTGGACCACTGGTTCCGGGAGAGTGTTAGGACGTGGGAGGCTGCACACACCCAACTGCGCCGGACAACCAGAGAAACCCAGCGTCATGCTGACGCACGCAGAAGGGAGGCCCCCCAGTACAGGCCCGGAGACTGGGTCTGGCTGTCCACTCGGGATCTGCGACTGCGGCTTCCTTGCAGGAAGCTGAGCCCCCGGTACATCGGGCCATTTCAGATCGAGAGGCAGGTCAACGAGGCAGCTTACCGGCTAGTACTCCCACCGCGGTACCGGATTCACCCCACCTTTCATGTGTCGCTCCTCAAACCTTACACCCCCGTGGACACACTGCGACCCAGGGAAATTGCACCCCCGCCACCGGAGGTGTTGGAGCAGCCCTCGGTCTACTCGGTGAGAGAGATACTGAACTCACGGCGTCGGGGCAGCAGCCTGGAGTATCTCGTGGACTGGGAGGGTTACGGCCCCGAGGAACGGTCGTGGGTGGCGCGGCGGGACGTACTGGACCCTGCGCTCCTGGAGGAGTACCACGCCGCTCATCCGTTGCGTCCTGCCCCCCGGGGTCGGGGTCGGCCGCGGCGCAGGGTCAGGGCTTCAGGAGCCGCCTCTGGGGGAGGGGGTACTGTCAGGGATCCACCAGCCACGCCTTCTCCTAACCCTCATATCCACCCTAGCAGCTCACCTGATTACTAATCATCATCACCTGGGTCACATCAGTCACCACCATATATAAACCCCAGTCGTTCACAGTCTCACCGTCCGTTCTACAGCTTAGGCCTACGAACATTGTGGACTCTCTCACCCTTTGTGTTTACATCACGCTTCATGTGTGTTGGACGTTTCTTTTGTTTTCTGTATTTCTTTTGTGTTTTAGTTCATGCCTGCGTGTTGTTCTGCTTTGCTCTTTCATTTCTTGAGTGACTTAAGTAAACACGTTTCTTGTACATTCAACCTCCGGTTTCCTGCGAGTTCTTGTGCCTGACAATTACACAAGCAATCTAGAATTGTTTCATATCATTGGGATTGATTAGAAAAAAAACTAATATTATAAACATATTAGGTCTTTTAATGAATGAAAGCTAAAACTAATCATTCAACTGCGATAGAAAACAAATAAACCGAGGATAGACCACTGGATTTATCCCATAAAAGATGTTTAAAGACTACTGTGTGCTTTTATAGAGGTTTAAAGGTGACTTATAAATTAGTTCTGTTTGCCACAGCATCTTCTTTCAATGCTTTTAATGCTTCTTTTAACACCTCGGATCCACCAGCACACCAAGCGAGACATTTAAACCGATTTAAAACCACAGTATTCCCTTTGTGATGTGCTCAGTGTGCATGAATGCAATTTTTTTTTTCATTATTCATGTCATGCCATTTTCTTGTTACCACACAATTAATATCTAATTCACCTTTTCTATAATTTGTTTCTAGATTCTGACCTTTTCAAGTGGCTACACTGCTAAATCATTTATGCCGGGACACAAGTGAACCAAACTTCACATTTTCCCTGCATCTGTGTGTGATGGTGGGAATATTTAAATAATGCCTTGAAAAAATGTAAGTGGTAAATTCGCCTGATAAGATTGTCCACTAAACGCATGTAAAAGAATGTCAGGAGAAAGTGAACAAATCACAAAGCGATATTAGGGTTTCTGCTTTGGGCCTGACCTTGAGGACAGACCTTTAACTCATGTTCCATGTTTCCTTTCATAGGCTGTCCCGTTTCCTCGCTTGGATCTTATTTATGCTTCATTCCTTCCATTTTGGATCACTGAGTGCCTGCTGCAAAAATCTAGGTCAAATAATTTGGCTCATATTTAATTATAACGTTTTAAGAATAAAGTAAGAAAAATATTGTGATGTGGTTTCAAGGCTTTACCATGCAGACCATTTTATTGCACAGTCATGAAATAAATAAAAAAACTTGCATTCCTTAAAATAAACAGGTCTTTATTTATAACTGTCTAATAGAGTTATTCCCATAGAAATTCCTCACAAATGTATTCCTCCCACCACCATTATAATGTGCTGCCCTAATGGATCCTAGGCAGAGGCAGAGTGAATTTAAATGCTCCCATCCTATTCAGTCCACATAATTGAGTAAGTCAATTTGGAAAATTCATAGACATGGATTTTCAACACTTGATCAACAACAACAACAAAAAAGACAAGTTAGAAGTGCATACAGTGAGTGTGTATTTCTGGGTAGAATGTAATACATAAATAAGTCCACCAGGGGCAGCACTAGTGCTGCTTATGTTTTTTTATTCACCATGTATGGTGGTGTGCAGGTCTGTTCTCATCCATAATCAGTTACACAGATACGTCATATAAACTCCTGTAAATGTACTGTATGTACACAATAAACAAACTGATTCGGGGCTTCCAGTAGTCCTTACTTATTCTAACACTGCCAAGATGTCCGGTTCCATGTATTCTAATTAGAATGTCTAGAAAAACATGCATTAGTTGCCACTTAACCTATGCCAAAAAGAGCATGAATGATAATAAACCTGATATGATTTGCACCAGTGTTTTGAAAGCCCTGCAAAATCAAAATACTGACAACGCCTTGAAGCACCACCTTCCTTAACCCCAGAAATGTTAAATGCAGAATATTTTGTGTTTATTTCCAGCAAACAAAAATCTGTCACATATGGTTGACTAGCAGGAGAAAATTATATAGTTAACATCAATGTGTTAAATTAAAAAAAAACTTCAAATATGTGTCAGAAAATATACAAGCATACAAACAAACAAGTATATAAATAAGGGAATATTAATGCCAAATAGTGTTAATACATCATTCTGGATGTGGATTTATTTATTTTTGCTCCCTAATTTTCATTTCTATCCACCCACATGTTTAACAGCATCTAATAAACAGCATGTATAGCACAGACTGAACTCTGAATGATTGCAATGAGGAAGAGATGACCTATCAATCAGTATCAATGATGCGTCTTTTTTTTTTATAAAAATGGCATGTTTAGTATGTGATTAAGACTAAATTGTTGACAATATAAAAGCAGTAAACATGTTAAACACTTTCAGACAGCTATAGCTATTGCAAATGGAATAGTGAATAAACACAAAATGAATTATCCTAAAATAGTCAAAAGAATAAGAAGAATTAGTCTTTGTTGCAGCCTAACCGCATGCACTGGAGGTCAGAGCTTATCTAGACATTTTTATAGTCAGCATCAAAGCAAAAATATGGAAACACCACATACTGTGCTATTAGTTCAGCCCACATGAACTGTGTTCTCCGTGGATGACCCAAAAGTAATACTGGCATTGTAAAACCGTCCATTAAGCCCTCTGAAGCCATCTCAGTTTCCAGCAGGGCCACGAGTTTACCACACCATCGTATTATCTCAGCTTTCTAGGAGCAGCTCGGCACGATGGAGGGAAAGAGATGAATTCCATTCAAGCGGCTAAAATGGAAAGCAGGTAGAAATGGAGACGTAGGAGTGCAGGAAGATACACCAGCCTTTCTTTGAGAGACCACAGAGGCAGCAGCAAAAAAGTCATAAACAGTGAATATATAACGGGAAAGACTGATGATCTTTTAAAAACTTCAATAAAAAGGACACTGTGTTCCTGATTTGCCATTAAATCCGAACACTCCTATCATGCCTTGTCTGAGTATCACTCAAAAGTCATCACTCAGAAGCATGTCTCCCACTCAGCTCCTGATCCATCTCAGGCACTTTCTATTTCGCTGCGATTCACTTTTGAAATGGCCTGTCTCAAAAATGGCAAAGTCTACTATTTCAATTCGGCAGGATTTGGTACAAAAGAGCTAAAAAAACCCGATCTATTAAGTCCCTTGAAAAGGAATACAGGAACATATCACAAAAAAAAAAAAAAAAAAAAAAAAAACAGAACAGAACAGAACAGAACAAAGCACCATGACATTCATTACTTTTATCTCTTGGATTTTGTGAGACATTCAGTCACACTGTAAACCATCATCTTTAGTCTATTATGGTTTAGAGAGTGTGGCAAGCTTTGAAAGACTTCCAGGCAGCACAACCTTTGCCACCTTCAACAGTTTACTTCATCCAAAAAAAGGAGAAACTGCCTAAAGAATTAGTTTGGGTTTTCACCCAAAACAAAAACACATCACGACAAAAGATACTTGCTAACTACGAATAATTACAAGTTTCTAAAATATTTTGTGGATGGTTAAAATCTGTTTACTTCTTTGAAACCGTGATTAGAACAAAAGTGCAAAATCAGTGCAAAAAGATTGGCGGTCAAATGTGAAATGTGACTCACCCTTGTAAACAATTATACATAATAGCACAATCCTATCAGCTAACTTACAATTTTATTCGCACAAAAGAGCTCAGTGCCTGGCATTGTATTTTGCCATTTTCTCTTTCCTTGATTGTGACAGCGGCAATCAATCTCACTGTTTTCTTCTCTATGCCTGAGGAATTCTAGGCAGGTAATGGTTCATGGGGAGCCATACATTATTGCCACCGGCTCTTAATGCAGCACATGCTGTCTTTGCAGAGCATTTGCACAAGAAGACTATGTTTGCTTCTTCTGTGTCGGCCCTCAACGGACCCACATGAAGGTGCATACAGATATGAGCACGGGCTGGGCACTTTTGGGCAAAGGGCTACTGCACTTATCCTCATATACTCACCCTTTCATCAACCCCAGAATGACATCAATCTTCCCTAAACAAAACTCCAAAGCATTTGCCTTTGAGGGTTTCGGCATTTTCACTTGTTTTTCACAACAGTGACAAAGTCAGGCAAGTCTCACTGATAAAAAATGTGATGCATCGAATTAAAAAAGTGTTCATCAGATACAAGTTGCCATTTGTAAAATTTTTTCTATATAACAATCTTGTCATATATAATTATTAGTAGATGTGCTATACTTTTATTATTTAGAAAGTGACTAATAATTTGTGACCAATATTTTATATGTAGATTTCTTTCTTAAGCGTGTTCTCTCAGTACCACTGCTGCTATGTGAATATGATGAATCACAACACTATGGAGACCGAGGCGTGTCCTGAGAGTCATATCGAATACAGATTTACATGGCAGAGGTAGAGCTGCATTTTCCTGGAGACAGAACAGGTAAAGTACTACACTACAAAGGCCTGTTTGTGAAAAGGCCATGTGTTTGAAGTCAGAAGGCAGATTTAAGTACATTTATAATTTGCTGCCTGTCTGAACAGTAATAAAAGCAAACTATCTGTACCATACTAAATCCATAGCATTATGTTTTTTCAATCACAACGTTTTCCATTGAATCGATTTGTGTTTAATCAAATTGAAATCATATCGCGCTGCGTCGTAATAGGCGTGAATCGTATCACATCGCATCGGTAGCTGCTTCATATGTATCTTTAATGGATCTTATTATTGGCTATTACATCATCCTTAGTTATGGAGATGCACATGCCTTCTCTGTATACAATGTAATTTAAGCAATCCTCCACTACACAATTATAATAACATTTAACTATACACGCTTTTTTAGTACATGAAAAGTCTCTGTAGTCAAAAGCCTTATGGCAGTCTTTGAAAATAGCAATGTTACTGTATCACATTAACAAACAAAAGACATCAGACATCAAAAGACATCAAAAGACAAAGAAATCAGAAATTATCATTCTGTAAGGCCGCTCAACTCAGTTTATTTGCATACACTGATGAAACATTTCAACATTTACTATATTGTAAGGCAGATTGGGAAGTTATTTGATTCACTTCTAGGTAAATAAAAGTATTTAGCAGTGTAACTACCTGAAAAGGTCAAAAGTCTAGAGACCAATTACAGAAAAGAAGAATTAGATGTGAATTCAGTGATGTGCTATGAATACAAAGGGGGTCGATCTAACGAGTTCTTAGGAGTTTGCATCCAGTCAGTCAGCGTTCTGGATTTTGAAGTGTACAAAAAAAAAAATTATGTTTTGACAGAGCATACAGAGCACATCTATAATGTGCTTTTGATAATGCTCAATAAAGAGTGTCAAACTCCAGCCTGCAGCACAATGGGCAAGTTCCACACAGGCACTCTGGATCGTGTCCTGGGTCCAATTGGCCTCGGCCACATCTGACGTCCCTTGAGTCGCAAACAAATTTATGATACTGATTTATGTACTCAGAGATGTAAGCAGCCCTTAATGAGAGCAGCCTTCCCTGAGACCACACGAAGATCTGCCATGCCAGCCTGTATAGGGGCAAGATCTCAGACCCCCCTGATGATTGATATAAGAGACCACTGATGTGTTGTCCATACAGACCAGCACATGGTGATCACTCAGGTCTGGGAGAAAGTGCATCAGGGCCAGAAGCACAGCCAGCACAGTTTATATGCCAAGTGAAATGGATCCTGCTTCACCGAACTAGGGCGGAGGGGCCACTCATGACCAATCCCTACCCCCTAATGGAAGCATCCGTTGTTAGCATTACGTGATGACAAGGAGCTCCCAAAGGGGTCACCGCGAGACGTTGATGGTGCAGAGTGGGTTGCCCTGCTGGAGAACCCTCTGTCTCTGAGCCACTAATGGGAGGGGTCTCATGTGTAGGAGGCCATGTGGAATCACATTAGATGCTGCTGCAATGAGCACAAGCAGACTCTGGAACTGCTTCACAATGAGTGACTGGCCTTCTTTTACTTTCTTGGCTGCTGTGAGAATAGACTCGATCCAAGCAGGAGACAGCTGTGCCCGCATGACGGTCGAGTCCCACACTACGCCTAAGAAGATGGTTCTCTGTATTGGAGAAAGCACGCTCTTCTTGGCATTTAGTCTTAACCCCAGCTCCTTTATACAAGTGAGACCGACCTCTCAATGCTGGACTGCCAGTAGCTCTGATTGAGCTAATATCAACCAGCCGTCGATATGGTTCAAAATGTGCTCTCAGCGGGGTCAGAAACCCATTCATACACTTTGTGAAGCTTTGCCCCCGAAAGCAAACCTTAGGAACCCAGAGTGAGCTGGAAAGATAGATATGTGGAACTATGTTTCCTTTAGATCTATTGTGACAAACCTTTCCTGATCTGAGACACGACCTACTTGAGGGTGAGAATCATGAACCTGAGCCTCATTAGTGAGCAGTTCAAGGAGCAAAGATCTAAAAGGACACAACTGCCCATCCTTATTGGGAGCCACAAAGTGCCGGCTGTAGAACCTGGACGGTCTGTCTAAAGGAGGGACTACCTCGATGGCCTTCTTCCTTAAAAGAGTGAGCACTTCTTGTTCCAGGACCAGAGCCACTTTGTTTTATTGGGCTTCGCAGTGCCCAGTCACACCGGGCTGGGGCTGCACCCGCCAAGCAGCACTTGGGAGAGACAAGAAAGGTATCGCAAAAAGGCCACGCCCTCATCTATCTCCCGCAGCAGGTCAGCCTGGTATGCCTGCAACACAGCCTTGGTGTGGAGGCAACCCACAGCCTGACCCGCTGCCGCATAAGCCTTGCCCATCAGAGACGAAGTCGATCTCAACGGCTCGGTGGGCAGAGCCGGGACGATGCTGCACTCGAGGAGAGATAGCCAGCCAGTGTCTTTTTAACCCGAATCATCGCCCCATAACCGCGCTCTTTTATCCCCACTACGTTTGCATACTGCGAGACATGTGGGGTGGAGAGGCAGGCCGCATATTGGCTGTTCTAGGATTTGGACACCTCAATGTGCAGATCAGGGAAAAAAGGCAGACCCTGGTGAGGAGATAGTGCTGTAGGACAAAGAAAGTGTTCATCCAGCATACTAGGTGGCCGTTGCTTCTGCTTCTTATCTGGCCAAGCCAATTCGAGCTTGGACAGCAGTACGAGTCACTACCTCCAGAAGCTCCTCATACGGCACAGGCTGTATGGGAGGGACAAGCCCGTCTCCAAGCCCTCTGCCAAATCCGCCTGCGAGCCTCACGACATTTGATGCCGCCTGCCTCAGGAACAGCAGGGCCAATAGCTGTGAGAGAAAGCGTATTGTGTTGTATTGTATTGTAATTAACAGGTGGTTTTCTTTTACATGGACATCCTTGCAACAATAAAGGATTGCCGTTACGGTCATTTTACTGTCAGTTACTGTTATCTTGCAGTTAGAGTCTCTAACCTGGGCTTCAGTGGGTTTGATGTTTGATGATTGTGTATATATGTGTGCGCGCTTGCGTATGTGTGCGTTTGTGTGTGTTCGTGCATGTGTAGAGTATATCTTCTTTGTAACATATTTTAGCAACTAACGCCAAAAAACAAGGTTCTGAAATTATACAGGATGCATATCAAGTTATATAAAACTACTACTACTTCTACTAATAATAATTAGAATACAACATTTTTGTGTTTTTAATTATTTATTGTTTTTACATTTTGATAGATATCAACTTTTGCATATACATTAACTGCTGTCAATCATAATGTGGCTGAAAAAGAGACTAATGAAGGACAAGAATCTTACCATAAAAGGTGGAGCCTAGAGTTTAAAAGCAGCACCCTATATTGATTAATGATGGGAAGATTGGATAATTTTAGTGACTTGGTTCTTTGAAGTTCATCCATGAAAATGAATGTTTTATTTTTGAGACATTAAGTTCATTTCATTCCTTTGATCCAAACATTTTTTATTTTATTTTCAATAATCAGATACCCCAACAAGACTATATACAGTATATGAGTTTGACTATAGTTCCAATAATTTATTTACAGTAACTGAATGCACAACTCGGACCAGAAGACTCTGTGTAATGCGTTGCATAGCTTCTATGGGATTCACGTGAAAAAAGAGCAAATGACTCGGACTAGAAAAGCGAGAGGTAAAACTACTCCATTCTGTTTCCTGTAGATAAACTACAAAGGTTTTTGGATGATTCGCTCAGTAGTAGCTACCAGTAAAAAAGTCTGAAGAATAGATTTAGTTTGTTGTATATGTAATAAAAAACAAACAATTTGACCTTGGAAGTAATCTGTGAAATGTATTCAATCAATAGGGGTTTACTTTGGTATGTGTGCAAAAGTACAATCAGTTACCAAATATACCAAATATCTTGTGTGAATGCTCCTATGAAAAGTTATTTAAATGTTTTCCAATATGTTTGAACAGCATGATAGTAGTTGTGAGCATAGCAATCTCACTGGTACAAAACATGGCATTCATAGCATTGAGTAACATTTCAAAAACTTGGATGGCTCTGGACTTTAAGTAATATCGATAGTCTGCCACAATGGCTCAGAACTGAAATTTGTACAAACAGTTCTGCGTTTAAGCGCTCATCGCTAAACAGTACACCTTAATGATGGAACTGTAATGAATGGACATTTGGTGCCAGCCAGATGAGAATGGTTTCTCTTATTGCCACAGTCACCAGTGGCTCCCTCATTAGGGATAAACTTACAATAATAAGAAACAAATTATAAGTATTAAACTTGTGTGTGAATCTGTTTAAAGCTGCTTTGATACAATTTGTTGAAAGCGCTATACAAATAAAAAAGGAATCAAATAGAATTTAACTTTTATATGCAATGCAATGACAGAAAATTATTCACAAAGATGATGATGATGATAATGATGATGATGATGATGAAGCAGGTAAGATGCATGCAAATTTTTTTTGCCTAAACCTGAGCTGGATAAAGTTTTTTATATATTGGGCAGCTCATTTGTAAGGGTTTGTTTCATTAAGAATCCCAAAGTACAAAATGGTATTAAATCATTTAACGTAATTAAACATAACAGGCCTCATTAAACTATTAAAGATAGTATTATTAAGCTGCTTCCATTATGAAGTAATAATGATGATGTTTATAGTCGATTTCCCTCACCGAGCTTTTATGTTACACAGCACATGCACAAGAACTACAGGTCTCACAAAGCCATATTAACAAAGTTTGAGAATTGCATCTGTAGGCATAATTCCAGCCTTTTCTGAGTCTGTTCTACTTCAGGGATTGTGTGGCTACGTTTCATTAGCAGAAGGCAGAAAACATTTGGTGAGTATCTTATACAGACATCCACATGGGCTTTATGAAGGGGTGGTCCAAGAGAGGGGAATTTAAGGTACCTGCAATAAGAATATGTAAAAGTTGCAGGTCAGCAGGGACATGTCAGTTCTGTGAAGCCCACCACTGCAGTAAGCGGTGCATCTGCTCTTCTCTACATATCGCACTTCTCCTAAAGCGGAATGCATAACGTCATTTCTCTTGTAGCCCTCATCTAAGCACCGGCTCCTGTTACTATGGCAACCACTGACTGCCACACAGCCTCTCTTTGTGCTTTCTTTCTCAATTCCTTGCTGCAGTTCCAACAAACTAACCTAGTGAGCCTGAACGCCAAGAAAGAGATGAGGAGGACGGATCCACTCCATTAATCTCATGCTTTATTGCTTGTTTTGTGACAAAAACTAAATAAAAAGAGCTGTTAAAAATAATAGACAGCCACAAGAAGCTGTGTTTTGGTGAGTGTGCTGTTCGTTAGTTGGTAAAGTGAATTAAAAATCGTCTGGTTGTGTAAAACAATTTTCCATAATGGAATATGTAATATAAGTAATAAACTATAATAGAGACTCTAACCTGGACTTGACTGGGTTTCATTTTGGATGATTGTGTATATATTTGTGTGTGTGTGTGTGTGTGTGTGTGTGTGTGTGTGTGTGTGTGTGTGTGTGTGTGTGTGTGTGTGTGCGCGTGTGAGTGCGCACATGTGTGAGTGTTAACTGCTGAACCAATTACGCTAATGTGCCTAATTAAAAATAGCTTGTTCAAATACTTGTGGCTGCTCTGTAAACTGCATTAATAATAACAGAACAAGGCTACACAGAGCAGGACAGGAAGTACAAACACCTGAGGCAACAATCATGATTAAAACTTCTCATGGTTTTCCATTCATGCGAAAACATTACTGATGCCATGAAGCAGATTTTCACTTTGTTCCTTAAATAACACAACTTTAAAAAGTAATACATCAAGGGACGACAATATTTAGTTCTTCTGCACCTTTGAGGGGGCACATACTTATGTACTTTCTTAACTTTTCTATACTTTGTTGCCAACTCCTTTCTCCAAGTATAACAGGATGTAGAAAATTCATTATGGGGTGGCAAGGGGATGGTATGAGGATTATAAGGGGTAAGAATGATGCAAGCATCCTTGCATGGTACTTATGGATTCCAGGAATGATATTCATATTCGGTGTATACATTGGAGCACAATTTTTACATTGGTCTATAAAAATGTAATAAAGACGGATGTGTGTTTGACTTTGCCTGAACCTGATATTTTGATTGGAAAGACATAAATTAAACGAGATGGGATGACGTGTTTTACTTCGACTTGTTAAAAGAGCCGGATAGATGAATTTGTTTGTGATCGGTGATTAAAGATAAGGCTAGTTGCATTGAATGTGTTGATTAATTAAAATGAAGCAGTTCATAGGAGTCATTTGTTTAGACAATGCTTTAATTTCTTGCCAGTATTTACAGGTATATTTATTTTTTATTTTTTATGGAATCACATTGAAGTGCAGTTGCTGTAAATCAGTTGAGGAAACTTAATACATTTATATTTTATACTAAGAAATACTATTGCTAGGGGTGGCAGATGTGGTGATGATGCTTTTTTTTTAGGGTGTCAGATGCCACCCCATACCACCGTAGATCCGCCCCTTAATTATATACAAACATGCAAGCTCATTTACACATGATAAAGATATTTGTGGTGTAAATGTCGCAGATCCTATTTTGAAGCCTGGTAATGACACATTCATTCATGGCTGCGAGCCCAGAGAGCTAAGATGTTCTGCTTGGAGGGATACATGGCATACTTTCTCCCCCATGTCACTCACAATGATGCTAAACAGTCATGGACATCTGTGTGCCCAAGCATGAGAAAATGGGCTGATCCTCTAAGTGCGTTAGGCTGCCATGTGATCAGCAGCAGCTCAAGAAAATGTGGTGGCTGCCTTCCCATGTCTCAATATTTATTGATTATTTCAAAGAGTAGAATGAGAGTACTGTATTTGAATTCCTCTGATAAATCCATCTAACACAACATTTAAAATTAAATTTACCTATGGAGTCAAAGACGGACATAAACATTAAAGGTTTGCAACAGGAAATGAGTTTGAATTTATCAGATCATCAGCATCATCCACATCAGTCTCTGTCTCATCACCTGAGAAAATAATTTCTCTTTTGGCATTTAAATATAAGCCTTGTCATCATCTCCACTGATCTATCATCTGATCTGTGTCAATGTGTCAATGTGATCTGTGTCACCTATGTAAAAACACTTGCTGACTAAATACCTTGTTATTCATTTCTTTTTATTAGGTCGTATAAAAAAACATTTTATATATTTAGTTTGCTGTTATTTATAACCCAGCCATTAGGGGGGCACAAGCCAGTGCACTCTTAGTGCCGGTCCCAAGCCCGGGTAAATGGGGAGGGTTGCGTTAGGAAGGGCATCCAGCGTAAAACATGTGCCAAATCAAATATGCGGATCACAAATGAGAATTTCATACCGGATCGGTCGAGGCCCGGGTTAACAACGGCCGCCACAGGTATCGTTAGCCGACAGGGTACCGGTGGAAATTGGGCTACTGTTGGCCGAAGGAGGAGAAGGAGAGGAGGAAGACGTCTACAGAGACGGCAGGAAAAGGAGCAGTGTAGGAGAGTAGAGGTTCGGGTTGGTACTTTAAATGTTGGTACTATGACGGGTAAAGGGAGAGAGGTAGCTGATATGATGGAGAGGAGAAAGGTTGATATGCTGTGTGTTCAGGAGACCAAGTGGAAAGGGAGTAAGGCCAAGAACATTGGAGGTGGGTTTAAACTGTTTTATCATGGTGTGGATGGGAGGAGAAATGGTGTAGGGGTGATTCTGAAGGAAGAGTACAGTAAGAGTGTAGTGGAGGTGAAGAGAGTTTCTGATAGGGTGATGATCGTGAAGGTGGAAGTTGAAGGGATAATGATAAATGTCATCAGTGCCTATGCTCCACAAGTTGGCTGTGAGATGGAGGAGAAGGAAAGATTCTGGAGTGAATTAGATAAAGTGGTAGATGGTGTACCTAGGAAAGAACGATTGGTGATTGGGGCAGACTTTAATGGGCATGTAGGTGAAGAGAACAGAGGTGATGAGGAGGTGATGGGTAGGTATGGTTTTAAGGAGAGGAATGTGGAAGGGCAGATGGTGGTAGATTTTGCTAAAAGGATGAAAATGGCAGTGGTGAACACGTATTTTAAGAAGCAGGAGGATCATAGGGTGACGTATAAGAGTGGAGGAAGGTGCACACAGGTGGATTATCTTCTGTGTAGGAGATGCAACCTGAAGGAGATTGGAGACTGTAAGGTGTTGGCGGGGGACAGTGTAGCTAGACAGCATCGGATGGTGGTCTGTAGGATGGTTTTGGAGGCGAAGAAGAAGAGGAGGAAAGTAAGGATTGAAAGAAGAATAAGATGGTGGAAACTGAAGGAGGAAGACTGTAGTGTGAGGTTCAGGGAAGGGGTCAGACAGGGGCTTGGTGGTGGTGAAGAGGTGCCGGATGATTGGGCAACTACTGCAGGAGTGATGAGGGAGGCAGCTAGAAAAGTACTTGGTGTGACATCTGGAAATAGAAAGCAAGACAAGGAGACATGGTGGTGGAATGAGGAAGTGCAGGAGAGCATTAGGGGAAAGAGGTTGGCAAAACAGAAGTGGGATCGACAGAGTGATGAGAAAAGTAGGCAGGAGTACAAGGAGATGCGGCAGCAGGTAAAAAGGGATGTGGCGAAAGCCAAGGAAAAGGCATATGAGGAGCTGTAAAATAGGTTGGACACTAAGGAAGGAGAAAAGAATTTATACCGATTGGCCAGGCAGAGGGATCGAGCTGGGAAGGATGTACTGCAAGTTAGAGCAATAAAGGATGGAGAGGGAAATGTGTTGACTAGTGAGGAGAGTGTGTTGAGAAGATGGAGGGAGTATTTTGAGCAGCTGATTAATGAGGAAAATCAGAGAGAGAGAAGGTTGGAGGATGTGGAGTTGGTGAAGCAGGATGTAGATAGGATTAGTAAGGAGGAAGTGAGAGCAGCGATTAAGAGGATGAAGAATGGAAAGTCGGTTGGACCAGATGACATACCGGTAGAAGCGTGGAGATGTTTAGGAGAGATGGCAGTGGCGTTTTTAACCAGATTGTTTAACAGGATTCTGGAAGGGGAGAGGATGCCTGAGGAATGGAGAAGGAGTGTGCTGGTACCGATCTTTAAGCATAAGGGAGACCTGCAGTAACTACAGGGGAATTAAGTTGATCAGTCACACCATGAAGTTATGGGAAAGAATAGTGGAAGCCAGGCTGAGAGAAGAGGTGACCATCTGTGAGCAACAGTATGGTTTCATGCCAAGGAAGAGCACCACAGATGCCTTATTTGCTTTGAGGATGTTGATGGAGAAGTATAGAGAAGGACAGAAGAAACTGCATTGTGTATTTGTGGATTTAGAGAAAGCGTACGACAGGGTGCCGAGAGAGGAGTTGTGGTATTGTATGAGGAAGTCAGGTGTGTCAGAGAAGTATAGGGTGGTGCAGGACATGTATGAGGACAGTGTGACGGCAGTGAAGTGTGCAGTAGGTACGACAGACTGGTTCAGGGTGAAGGTTGGACTGCATCAAGGATCGGCCCTGAGCCCTTTCCTGTTTGCAGTGGTGATGGACAGGTTGACGGACGAGGTCAGACAGGAGTCTCCCTGGACTATGATGTTTGCAGATGATATTGTGATTTGTGGTGAGAGTAGAGAGCAGGTTGAGAAGAGCCTGGAGAGGTGGATATATGCGCTGGAGAGAAGGGGAATGAAAGTCAGTAGGAGTAAGACAGAGTACATGTGTGTGAATGAGAGGGAGGGCAGTGGAGTGATGCGGTTGCAGGGAGAAGAGGTGGAGAAGGTGGAGGAGTTCAGGTACCTGGGGTCAACAGTGCAAAGTAATGGAGAGTGTGTTAGAGAAGTAAAGAAAAGTGTGCAGGCAGGGTGGAGTGGGTGGAGAAGAGTGACAGGAGTGATTTGTGATAGTAGGGTATCTGCAAGAATGAAAGGGAAAGTTTATAGGACTGTGGTGAGACCTGCGATATTGTATGGATTAGAGACAGTGGCATTGAGTAAAAGACAGGAGGTGGAGCTGGAGGTAGCAGAGCTGAAGATGTTAAGGTTTTCGTTGGGAGTGACGAGGATGGACAAGATTAGAAATGAGTTTATTAGAGGGACAGCACATGTAGGATGTTTTGGTGACAAGGTGAGGGAGGTGAGATTGAGATGGTTTGGACATGTGCAGAGAAGGGACATGAATTATATTGGTAGAAAAATTCTGAAGATGGAGCCACCAGGTAGGAGGAAAAGAGGAAGGCCAAGGAGGAGGTTCATGGATGTGGTGAGGGAAGACATGCAGGTAGTTGGTGTGAAAGAGGCAGATGTAGAGGACAGGGTGGTGTGGAGACGGATGATCCGCTGTGGCGACCCCTAATGGGAGCAGCCGAAAGAAGAAGAAGAAGGAGTTTGCTGTTATTTATACAGACCTGTAATAACAGGTATCCTGACAGTCAGAATATGATTAGTAATAAGAGCTGGGTGATATAGCCAACAAACCTGTCGCCATCATTTTTTCTATATTGATCGATCTTGATAATTAATGCCATATGGAATTAAAAATGTTACAGATTAAAATATTTACATTTGTATTATTAGAACATCAATCTATATTTTTTCTTTCTATTCTCTACACAGTATACAAAGTAATACAGAAGTCTATGCAGAAGAACCATTTATATTCCATTGTATATAGTGGCATCATACACTATCTGGACAAATGAATTGTGACACCTGAGTTTTCCAGCCATATTTGCTTTTTTCCCAAACTTTCACCAGAAAGTTGGAGGCACACAAGGGGATGTCTTTGTATGCAGCAGCATTACATTTTCCCTTCACTTGAACTACAAGACCCAAATCTGTTCCAGCATGACAACGCCCCTTTGCACAAAGCAAACGCCATGAAAATATGGCTTACATGGGTTAGAGTGTAGTGGATCTAGAGTGGTCTGTTTAAGAGCTCTGACCTCAACCCTACTGAACACCTATGAGATTAATTGGAGCACTGACTGCACCCCAGACCTCCTCACCCTACATCAGCACCTGACTTTACTAACAACTGTGGCTGAATTAACACAAATCTTCACAAGCACACTCCAACATATAGTGAAATGTGCATCTTCCCAGATAAGTGGAGGTGGAATTTGGAATGGGATGTTCAAAACATACGAATGGTCAGGTGTCCACAAACCATTGTCCATATAATTTATCTTAGCCATAAATCAGGTCAGAGCTCAGAGTAGCACCTTCACAGTAGAAAAATAAAAGACAACCTCATTCAAAATAGAAAAAAAACAAGACCTTTAGACCATTGTTCGATTCACAAAATCATATATGATTTGACATTGATTTTTAAAAAGGAAAAAAAAAGTTTAAGTAGAAGAATAATAAAAAAAAACTTTATAAATATATATATATTATCGGTAGCAGAATGCTGAGGATGAAGCTCAGCCAGGAAGGAGGAAAAAAGGAAGGCCAAAGAGAAGGTTTATGGCGGTGGTGAGGGAAGACATGCAGGTAGTTGGTTTGAAAAAGGCAGATGTAGAGGACAGGGTGTAGGGAGACGGATGATCCGCTGTGGTGACCCCTATTTATTTTGACATTTTAACGGTAAATGAACATCAGAATTCAGCTGCATCTACCAAGACCTTTATAACCATATTAGCCAACAATGTAGCTTGTATTAGAGCAATAGGGAGGCAAAATGTTTATTAATACAGAAACACAACCTCAGGTCACACTCAGAGATATACACACTGTTTTGTGCTTCTTTTTCAAGGATTTGTATATTGGAGTTTAATGTGTTAAGGAATGTATAAGTAACATTTCAAAAGACATTTGAAATACCATTACAGCATATAATGACCCTCAGAAGTCACTATAGCAGACAGGTGTATTTGTATGAGACAGACTGAATATAGGAAAAATGGAAACTGCAGTTACATCCCTATAATAGCAGGAGAAAGGCACTGCTGATTTTTAGTAGATGCTGGGAATCTAGTTCTAAATATGCATCTCTTCATCCTTTCCAATATCAGTGAATATGCAGCATCAGTTTGCATGCACGTCCCTTGTGTAGTTTTTCATTAAAACGTTGGTGTCCTGGTGGGTTTTTCATTTCGAGTGAATCGCAGGTGTATTCTACATAACATCAGGCTCAGCTTTTACTTTTAATTAGAAATCATGACTATTAGCTCAGTGATGTTATTTGGTTGGTTATGTGATTTTAATATGTTTCACAGTATCTGCTTGAATGTATATTTTTAAACTGCATCAAAATTAAATATAATATTCTCATTATACACATGATAATAGAAATGATGGTGGTGCATTGGGTAATTTTGTCCCCTTGTAGCTCCATGCATAGAAACTCCTCACAGGCAGTATCCTGAGCTCAGGATTAAACCAGGGACATTCCAATCCTGAGTTAAGGATACAGACTGTGTGGAGTTTTTGTGTTTGTTCTCCCCATGTCCATGTGGGTTTACTCTGGGTATTTCAATTCACACTTAGCTCCCAATATCGTAGCTGTAGGTGAATTAGCTGCAATTAATTGCCCCTAGGTGTGTGCATGGTGTCCTGTGGTGAAACAGCAAGGTGTATTCTCACATCACACTCAGGGTTACAGAGTTTCTGACTCAATGGGACCCGGACCAAGATAAAGTGCTTACTAAAAATGAACAATGAAATTTTATGATAGCTTAATGAAAAACTAATCTTTCAGCTACACCAGTAAGATCCTTGCAATCCACCACTCAAAAAAAATGTTTGGTAAATTTTTTATTAACTTAAGAATAATGTACAAAATGTGGTTGTTGTGGTTGTTGTGTACCAGGCTCCTAAAAAAAATATCAAACCATTTTTCCCTACAGATATTTTGATGTACTAAATAATAATATCTATTGTCCAAATAGTCACCAGCCCCAAAAGTTACAAAAAAAAAACATGTTGGATGTACTCATCACACACTGCCGGCGAATCTCTCTACGACAAGCTCACCACAACAACATCCCACAACAGCAATGACATAAGAAACACACATTACGGTCCCCAGACTCCTGTGTGTATGTGTCTGTTTCTTCCCTTTTCAACAAGAGCAAGTCTAAGTTAACACCATTCATTATTTCCGCTTCAGACCTGTTCAGGCAGCTCGAAAATGACAACCTTGTCACAGCCATGGTACTGCCAAGCAAAACCACCAGACCCAACATCTTTCACCACCTAACTCACGGGGAGAGTGGTGCAAGCAGGAACATTCCAAACTTCTACAAACCTGCCTCCTGTAGCGAATATCTAGAGTTATACATATATAACTGTACATTCTTCACAGATTATTCTTTTTACAGCACAGGATGAATGACAAGATGTTCAGGGTACAATCTCAGCACCATGTGCAGTTAACAAGCACACACTTCAGAGTAGACAATATTATCAGCAAGCTCTTACATCCTGTTTCTTGCCCTCTCTATCTGGGGTCAGGTACTAGATAGTAAAAAAAGGATGCAAGTCTGATTTAGACTAGCGGCCTAAAATGAAGGAGCAGTATCAGATCAGATTTGACATTTTTCAAACCAGTCTGCTGGTATATTTAAACACTCATGTGTGTGATTGTAAATAACAAAACGAGTCTAAATGTATGCCGCAATTACACTTCTGATGGTTTGTAGAGGTTATTTAAAATTCAAAAAACTATTAAGGGTATATTAAAGAATGTGTTATTAAGTGGTGTATTATTGTAGGTGAAATAGGAGCAATAAGAACCTTGTCGAATTACTCTCTTGCATGTTAATATACTGTAGTCTCATATTGTGAACAATGTGTAAATTATGCACATATTGTGATTACATATTTACTCTGCAGTTATTATGCAGTAACACTCCCACTATTTATTTGCCCAACTCTATTATTTAAACATGAGTCAGACTCTCAGAGTCTGACTTCTCCTAGGTTTTGCATGACAAATAGATTTTGATATGAAAACTCTGAAAAGTGTAATAGAGCAGAAATGTTTTCAATCATTTAATCAACCTCCTGATCTTGAACAGGGTCTTAGAGGATCCAGAGACTATCCTGGGAACTCAAGGCTAGGGAGGACAAGCAGATCTTGGCAGAAACACGATGTCTCTCACAATTACAGTTTTTAAGCAAAGTGAGCACGGCTTCAGTTTTTCAAGCCAGTCTAATCTCCCAGGTCTACGCGTTGCTGAAAAGACACACCAACTTGTTTTTCGTCTTGTTAAAGTTCATTCAGTGTTTTGAAATTGAAACTTTGTTCATTTATAAACAAGTAAGCTCTGTGAAAAGCTTGGTGTTCTGCATCTAGCTGCCTTCATATAACTTGCTTTTATGCATGTATGCATTTCACGAAAAAATTACTTAAGTACAGTATGTGAGCTATGAATTCCTTCTGACAATCTGGGTTTAACTAGCTTTTCTTTACTCTCAATGTTTGACTTGAAATCAAGTGTTTGTCACTGTCAGGCGGTAACCACACAAGGTTGATGTGACATGAAGATAGGAGTTGCTTCCAAGGCCGACTGTGCTAATCACATCCTGGTTTCTTTTGTATTTGAAGCCAAACTACTTGCTTTGCAGTAGCTTTTAATTCTGTATTTGTCGGTTTTATTACCAGTAAAAAGCTGAGTTTTTGTGTTTAGTTCTGTTTACGCAATTGAATGAGTAAGTTTGTTGCTATGAAACATAACTTATAAGCCTGAGTGAGATGCACTTTTAAGAAATTTGTTCAAACTAATGGTGGGTTCCTGAGCACATCATATTAAGCATACTGAAAAGAAATCTGGCTTATGCAACTGGATTCTAATGTATATTTGACCAAGACTCTACTGTAGGGTTAATTCCACTACATGTGCAATGTTGTTAGCATGTGTAATCTTAAATGACAAAACAAACCTGAATGCATGTCACCATCATATTCCTAAGTTTCGCATTTACTTCTTTAAACAAATAACAACAACAAAAAAATTTAACAAATATTATTAGTAGAATGTACAGATGAGACTAGGGTGCCTTGAAGTTATGAAAGGGAAAATGTATCAAAAACACATAACATCATCTCCAATCAGCTTTGTGAACAGTGAGCAGTCTCCTATTCAAATCAGTCAAAATCACTTTATATGTAGAGTGCTTTTAACAATTGACATTATCTCAAAGCAGCTTTATGTAGAAAAAGAGGCTATACAATTTGAATCTATAAGTTTAGTGCCTATTAGCTTATCCCTAATGATTAAGCCAAGGCAAGAAAAAACTCCTCGAGATGCTCTCAAGTAAAAAAACCTTGAGAGTAACCAGACTCAAAACGGAACCTATCCTCACCTAGGTGGTACAGACTGTTATAAATGTATCATTGTTGAGGTGTACTGTTCAGTGATGGGTGTTTAAATGCAGAACTGTTCATGCAAACTGCAGTCCTAAGCCATTGTAGCAGACTGTTTATATTACTTACACTCCAAATCCATCCTCGTAGTTCTTGCTCAGTAACGTATGTGGAAGACTTGAAAAAGTCAGACAGAAACACAAGAGTGAAATATCAGCACCATGGACAGCGGCCAACACGCTCCTCAATCCACATGCTGTCCAAGTCCACTCACTGCTGCATTTCAATTAGAGTCAATAACAACCATCTTCTCACACTTGCTCTTAAATGCCTTCATACTAAATTAGGTAATGGCTCTGGCCTATGAGTTATGAGCAGTAGGTGGAATAAATGGTATGATTCCTAAATCAAGGCATTTGGGCACTTACACAGGTTGTGGTCAATTAACAGGAAAAATACAACTGAATGATGATGATGAACAAACTGCCCTATAAATCCAGCATCATTGAGAAAATCTATATATTATTACATGCTCAGTGTACGTCAGCAAGGAAGAACAAATGCACAGGCATATGCCGATATAATTTTAGATGTTACTTCCTCGTGCACCAGAAGAAAGCCTTTATATGCACAAGGGCTTTGTGTACTGTATGAGCCTGAAATCTTTTTTTTTTCTGCTGGTGTATTGTAAACAACAAGCCAACTCAGTGATAAAGTGAGTCTCTTCTGCAACAAAACACACGTCTCTGACAGCTGGAGCAACCGAAAACATGACTCTGTATTACACTGGGACATTTCATAGAAGAACACGGAAGTTATGTTAAAGATTTCGGTGGAAATGTATAAGAGGGGAAGGCCTGCGGGAAGGATGCTACTCTTCTTTCTCAAAACAAAAAGGCCTGCGTTTAGACATTTTATTATTTCCCTATTGCATCAAAGCAAAAAGGAAGAATTGGGGAAAAAAAGCGACAGTAAGATCGAGAGGAATAAAACGTTACCGAGCACGAAGAAGGGCAGCTCTGTGTTTTCCAGGTCGTCCACCACCGCCACATCGCCGGGGAAGTCGTTGCGCACGGAGAACAGCAGCTTGGGCTCAGAGGCCGACGGGCTGTGCATGATGCTCAAGTCATTCTCGCGGAGGAACGGCAGCGCCGACACGGTCACGCTCTTCGTCTTGCACTCGGCGTCCTGGGACGGATCGTCGTCGCCGGTCAGCGCGCGAGACGCCGCGACGAAGCCGAGGATGAGGAGGACGGCGAGAGCACGCGAGTGCGCAGCCATGTTTATTTTTTTTCCTTGCGGCTTTCTATCTATCACAGGCAGAGGAGAAGACGTAGGAGGAGGAGGACGAAAAGGAGGAGGAATAGGAAAGAAAGAAAAGAATACGCAGGATTCCGTTCCAAAGACAAACCGAGATGCACAGCAGCGCTTCGCTTGAGGGATGAATGTCGGTTTATAGCGCTGAGGCTCTGGAGCAGCATCAACCTCACACCCGGTTACTCAGCCTCTCCACGAGCGCTCGTCTGTCCGTGCAGTGTGCACGCGGAGGATGTGCCTGACCAAAATAGGCCTACTTAGCACTACTTGCATGTCTATTAATCGATGCACAAATCACAGGGTGCAGTGTTATAAAAAATGCATTTAATCCTTTATTTTTTTTTACCAACGGAATGGATGGATTGTCGCTTCTAAATTATTACTTGTCTAAGTGCGTGCGCGCGTGTGTGCGCGCGCGCATGGTGCGCACACTATGATATAAAGGATTGGCGTATCATGCACGTTGTATTCCCTCTTTCCTGATCAGCATGTAGCACTTATTTGAAGATAAATGAATAAGGGGATGAATATAAAAATTTTATGATGGCCGCCCAGTACTCTGTTAGCAATTTGTATTCCAGTGCTATGCCTTAGGCATCATGGTTCCATCTCTGAATATTAGATGAACAGCAATACTCCAACAGGCTTAGGGGCGAATTTTTAAACGTCATGTACATATATTTGTCACAAATATTTTAACCATGTAAAAGCAAGGTAGTGTGTGTGTGTGTGTGTGTGTGTGTGTGTGTGTGTGTGTGTGTGTGTCTGTGTGCACGTGTGTGGAGGGGCAACATGACAGATCTGAACTAAAAGTAACAGCTCTAGGTGTTTACCTCTCCACTTGTAGAAGTGGAAGAAGAAGAAAGTGGCTTTTCGAGGTAAACAGCAGGTGCAAGGCTCGGAGAGCAGGTGCAAGACAATGATCTCGTTGTGAAACCTTGATCTGCTTCCAACACTGCAGCAAGGCTTTAACAAACTGTGAAGCACTTTTTGGGATGAAAGGCCACGCTACTCATTCCAGATTTGACCTGCACTGTAATTGAACTGTGAGGGCAGTCAGAGGGGGAGAAAGAAGCATCTATCTCCCCACTTTTAAACTACACCTGCCTTCTTAACAGCACTTTGAAAGTTATTACTGGCCATAGGCTTTTTTTTCCCCTTAAAGCAATGTTGTGGGCATTTCAGATAGGTAAAACAATTACTTTTAGTTTCCTCTATTTTCATCTTACTATTGGGGAAAAAAGGAAATTGGTAATGCAATGGAGACAAACTATATTATGGTCATCATAATTATATTATAATCAAGAAAGAAAAAAAGAAAGAAAGAAAGAAAGAAAGAAAGAAAGAAAGAAAGAAAGAAAGAAGGAAAGAAAGAAAGAAAGAAAGAAAGAAAGAAAGAAAGAAAGACAAGCATTTGTCTTACCACATTTTAATAAATGTATAAACCTGTAACAGGGTGGTGAATGTAAAGTTGTATGACTGTTACTGCATTGCAGCCCCCCCCCCCCCGCTTCATCCAACCACATCACCTTCACGTGGTCATATTTATTTAAATTTTTCAAGAGTTCAGTCTGATTCATGGTTATTGGGTGCATTTCTTTTTACCTTATGTGTTATGTGACTGACATTTTTCATGCTTCGCCTGTCTGCTCTATGCCACATGAATAAATGTATTTGTTCAAAATAATATAAAAAAAACCTTGACGTTTTTTATTTCTTTAGCCAAGCAGGCATGCCAGTCTGAAGTCTTTGAGAAAATCTGGGTAAATGAATTCCCTGCTTCAACATTTCTGATTCAACTGATCAATTAATTACAGCATAATTACAGCATTACAGCATTAGTACAAACAGCAAAAACAATTGAACTGAAGGTAAAAACCATTCAAAGTTTTGCTTGCTTGAATTCTTAAAAGGATGCACTAGAAAACTAGATTTCTAGGTAAATTACAAAGTGAAGACATGAGGCATCATCAAGCGACCTTGCTAAAATGCAACCATGCTAAAAAACACCAACTGGGTGGTTGAACAAAATAGGACACATCCCATGAAATTAAAATTTGAAAATGCAGCCAAATTAGTTCTTTGGGGAACCTTGGGCAAATGGCACAGCTGCTATTCGAACATGAATGAGCATGAATAAACGCGATGGAATTCACCTCGACTGTGCTTCTGCCAGGTGCTTTGCTAAGCATGTTATTAAGGAAATAAAATGTCTATTAGACATCCCACTCATTTGGGCAAATTTTCAAAATATGCAGCCAGACTCCCTTTCTGAATTTAACTGCAGGAACCCTCATCTGTGTCTCTGTGGTTTCTATTGTCTGCACGTAAACAATACCAAAGTTTGAAACCAGCCCAAATTTTAATTCAGAAACATCAGATTTGAATAGCAAAATTATCTTGTATCTTTACCAGAATAGAGCCGCCTGGCAAACAGATACAAGCCTGACTGCTGGATCTTAATAAATGATCAGTTTTCTTCTGAAGGATTTTTTTAACATGCACTCCAAATTGTTTCATATCATATATTACATTTAAACCCAAGTGTGTATGTATATACAGTGCATTCATCATAAACACAATCAAATGAAGCTAAAAGTATCTACTGGATCAACTACACTTTTTATGCAGTATAAATAACTGTACCAGTGTTAGAATATCAACAGCATTCTGAAAAAAATGTTGACTAAATAACAAATTAAAGGGGGTGATTAAGCTTTTTTTTTATAAGTTTGTTCTCGACTGCCTTTGCCAGGATATGTTACATTTATTAAAAGTATCTGTAAGGATCTGACAGATCATGATTTGTGAAGAAATTCATTAAAAAAAATTTTGTAATGACATCACCCATAAATGGTACATACAGTATACACAGTGAGCTTTGAGTACTGGATTCTATTAATTCTAAGTAAGAATATGTGCTAATAATGATGATTCTTGTAAATGCAAATTATTGAAAAAAAGCTTAATTTGTATCAGTGAAACAATCATGATACACTCGAATTTATGTATCTTATGGATAATTTTCACTTCTGCAAAACTTTAGAAGATAGAGAACGCTACACTATTTTCAGCTCTTTTTCTCTCGTCTGTTTTGTTTTGTCGGTGTTGTGTTGAGAAGTAAAACTTTGCCCCTTTTCTGTTGCAATGTGAACAAAGTCCTGCGGGGTTATGAGCAGTTTCCCCTCACCAGTTTTCAAGGTTCTCTCTGTGCTTTGATCTGTTCATCCTCCCATCCATCCTGACAAGCTTCACAGTATCTGTGTCTGAATTACACTCACTATGATTTACCATAGGGGATAAAATGCCTGGAGTTTTTGCCAGTTCATTCTTAGTTTAATCAGACCATCGAATGTATTTATTTATTTATTTATTTTTACAATCTGAGAATCATTTGCCTTTTGGCAAACTCCAAGTGAGCAGTCATGTGCATTTAACTGCAGACTGGCTTCCATCTGGCCAATCAACCATAAAGGCCTGACTGGTGAGGTGTTGCAAAGATATTTTGTGGGAGCCGCTTTGCTATCTGCCACACAGTTCCATAAAGGTGATGGGTCGTGTTCTTCCTCAACTTTCTTGGCTAAATAGTTCCTTCTTCATGTGATTGGTTTGGCAGGGTGGCCAAGTCTAAAAAGTTTCTTAGTGGATCTGAACTTCCTGAGATGGAATTTCCAGTTCTCTTTGCCAGATATGTGCCCTGACACAATCCTGTCTAGCAGGTCCACAAATAATTCCTTTAACCTCATGTCTTATCCTTTAGGCTCAGACAAACATTGTGAAAAAATATGTATTTTTCTAAATTTTTTGCAATTGACTATATACAGCAACAATGTGAACTTGATAAGTGAATTTCATGTGAGAAACAAATGGATTTTTTTAATCTAAAATAATGTTGGAATGTTGGATCCAGTCGAAACACTGGTCCTGACTGCAGAATACATCCTGGATACAAAACTAGTCCATCATAAGGCACCATGCATTCACATTTACACAGTCATTGAAAAGGACGTTACATTTTTCATTGCCAATCCAACTACCAGCAGGGTTTGGGGGAAATCCAACATGGGCACCAGGAAAACCACTCCACAGAGAGCTCAGAGCTTTAAAGTGAAAACACAATCATCATGCTGCCTAAAAATATCTTTATTATACAGTATACTGTAATTAACTTTTGTGCTTTTGAAAGAAAAATATAAAATTATGTCTTAGCACAAAACATAACCTTTTAAACAGAATACTAGTATACAATAAATTGATAGATTAATAGTATTAAAACATTTGATCTACTTAATCAGCTTGTGTTTGTGAAATCATTTTAAGCACATTCATTTCCAATCAGCTTTCTGCAGTCACTGAATGATTCATACCACCTAGCCAAAAGACAAAATCTCATATTGTTTACATTGCACTTGCACTTCCAGATGCAAATAAAGACCTGAACTGTGCTTAGCCTGATCACGAAACAGCTTCTCTCGGGATTATCATTTTGCTTTATGGATCGTGTTTATGGAACAAATAAAAAATATGCAATTTTTATTACACTAGTGAGAGAGATGATAAATTGACTTCTAAGGTGGCAGTACTCGAGCTGAGCACACAATAAACACTCACCGATCGCTAACAATACAATATACTGTATATAATATACAGTATCCTTCAAAATATATTTGGACCCTTGGATTATTATGTTTCCATATAGATACATATTTTTTTAAACCAAGAGAATATCTCTGGGATTATATGAATATGTTGTCACACATTGGGAGAAAATAGCTCAGTGATTAAGGATATGAGTTACCGATCAAAAGATGGAGGGTTCAAGCCCTGGTATTGGTAAGCTGCTGCTCTTGGGCCCTTCAGCAAGGCCCTTAACTCAGCAAGGCCCTTACCAAGCTGTGCTATAACATGGCTAAACCTGTTCTCTGATCCCAGTATCCCAACAATTCATTTTTATTTGTAAAGCTCTTTTAACAATGAACATTGTCTCAAAGCAGCTTTACACAGATAATGTGGTGATTAAAAGTGAATATGTTCTTTATAAGTGTAAGTTTGTCCCTGATGAGCGAGCCGGTGGCGACCGTGGCAAGGAAAAACTCCCCGAGATGGCATAAGGAAGAAATCTTGAAAGAAACCAGACTCAAGAGGGAACCCATCCTCATCTGACAGTCCCCCCTTCTCATTTTAACACAGTGCTTTTAAATACTCTATTCTGATTAGCCACAAGGTATTGATTAATTGATTAATAACAGCTTTGACAATAGTACCAGATACATGGCATATTAACAGGACTAAGATCATGTCTTTTCTTATTATTTTAAGTAAAAACTTATAACGTATGACTTGATAATGAACTTTACTATGAACACATGATTTTTTTTTTTTCCGTGTCAGTATATTTTTCTAGACATTTTTAGGTCTGAGGTGGATTCTGGGTAACAATGCATCTATTACTTGTTTCATGGTTGTTCCTTTATTTCTAACTATATCAAACTATAATGTAATGTAATGAAATTGTTGCTTCTTTCATGCAAATATCCTAATGTTAGAAAAACATATCCTAAATATCTTTATTACTTGACTAATTGGTGTGCAAACAGGTGTTTATTCCAGCCATCTGTAGAGACATTAAAAAGTTTTTTGTTTTACATGAAAGGTGTTAAATCTCTATTAGGCAAAGAAAAACAGCCAGCAGGAATCAGCCTACCAGCCTCCCATTAGCAGTTAAAAAGTTCATTCATTCATTAAAATTAGTCATTGAGAATGTGTAGACCATTTAACAAAGAAACACAGAAAAAGCTTGAACAGGGCAAGAGAAATTTATAAGCCAACCAGATAAATAACTCAAAAACAATTTTTTTTTTAAAACACAAAACTCTTGTGTTTCTTTCACAAATTCTGACTTTTACTCGTCCTATATACAGTCAAGGGTTTTTAACTTCTTATTAAAACTGGTCTGAAAGAAAAGCCTCTATTGCAAAATCATTTAGAGATCCTTTGAGAGATTTAAGGGGTGTAAAAAATAATCCTGCCTCATTATATGTTGCTATTATGGACAAGAATGGCTTCGGCATGTGCACATTTATAATTGCAAAGGAGCTTGTAAAGGCCTGTCAGAAATAATAACATGAGCCCTTTTAACACTGATGCAAAGCTTGCGAGGGCAACAGCTAATAAATGTGTACTCCAAGATTCTGACACAACCTAATAAAAAACATTTTGCCATTTGTAATGTGATGAAAATGGGAAAACAGCTTCGATAAAATTTGGCACAAACCTAATCTGCACAATATGATGCATAGAAGAATGCACAATGATGTTTGTATTATTAATACAGCTTTCTCTGTATAGGTTTAATATATTCATATTACATTTATTTTGTATGAGATAATCTTGTTGTATAATGATTTTTTTTTTTTTTCAATTGTTGCACCGTTAGGATTAAGATTTAAAAATTTTTTTTAAAGAACCTGTCCTGCAAAAATAAGATTTCTCTATCAGTCACTGAAATTAAATCCTGCTCGACACATAAATTCGTATATGCGCCAGAGAGATAAAAGAAGAGTAGAGGACTAGGGACAGCTGCCAGCTCAGTCTGCAGAGATTGCACCTTCCATGGCAGCTTTAGAAAATAAATAGCCATGTGGTGCATTTGCCACCTGTACCTACCTCCCCAAGATGAATCACCTGGACCATCTCGCTAGCTGCTGTCCTAAAACACACTGGGTACCATGATCTCACTCGCAAACATCACCACACCTTGACCTTCTACTTTAGACCACAATGAGTCCCCGGAGCCTCGTGCAGCTGGTGAGGTGATGCATCTCTGGCAGGTAATAGTGAGAAAGGGAGCAGCAGAAGGAGACCCAGAGAGTGGCGTCGTCCGGACTTTGACCATCTGTGGCTTATTGGTTGTCATTAAGGTTTCTAATTTGGGGGCTGGCTTGGGAATTTGCCAAACGAGGGCCGGGAAAATGTCATTACCTGGCTTCTGCTGAGATGTCCTGCACATATTTACATATTTATACACCTTAATTGCCTTTGCTTCACAGCCATGACTTTGGGGCTGAAAACAGGAAGGAGAGGAGAACTCGGCATGCCGGTGTGTTTCAGTTTATTTTATCTGAAGCCAAACCAGCTTGACTACATTTCTACTGACGTAGGACAGACGAGAGAAATAAAAGGGACTCAAAAAGTAAGCAGGTGTTACAATTATTAGCCTCACTATCCACTTTCTTTAGAAAAATCTGTACACGTTATGCAGACAGAGTGCATTCGCCTCAACTCTTTGCAGTAACACTTGAAAATTAGCTCAGGTGTCTCCAATTTCTCTTGAGCAGAGATGTTTCTACACCTTGATTATTGTTCGCCTGTGAAAAAGTTTATTGATTAGACATGATCTGGAAAGGCACACACCTCTCTATAAAAGGTCTCACAGCTGACAATGCTGTCAGAGCAAACACCAAGCCAGGAGGTCAAATGAGCTGCCTGCAGAGCTCAGAGACAGTATTGTTGCAAGGCACAGATCTGGGGAGGGCTACAAAAAAAATTCTGCCACTGCACTAAAGAGTACAGTGGCCTCCATAATTCTCAAAAGTGTGGCACAACAAGGACTTATCCAAGACCTGGTCACCTGGCCAAACGAAACAATCAAGGGAGAAGTTTTATTTTGTTTAAAAAAATGTAGAGACATTTCTAGATTTGTGTTTTCACATTGTAATTATGGGATAACTGGGTGTAGATTAATGACAAAAATCTATTCGAACGATTGTAGTATCAGACTGCAACATAAAAGAAGTTCTAATAAAGTGAAGGGGGTCTGAATACTTTTCAAATGCACTGTACATCACACACAAGTTAATGGCATGTAATATTAACATAAATGCCTTTAGGGTGGCAGGAAAGCTTGGGGGACAGATGTGCTTTGTTGAGTATTTCAGAATAATGCTAATATCCAATGATTTTCACACACTAGTCTCTTGGGTTTACACCATGGGATGTGAAAAACAAAAAGCATCCTGTGAGCAGCTGTTCAGCATACAAAAAAGATGAGAGAGGTCAGTGGAGAATAACCAGACTGGCTGTAACTGACAAAAAGTCATTGGTAACTCTAAATACAATCATACAACATTTTTGAAGGCACACCACATTGAGCTCTAAGTTGAATGGACTACAACAGCAAAACACCCCAACAGGTTCTTCTGTCAGCCATAACAGGCATCTGAAACTACAGTGCAATCAGGCTCACTAAAACTACACCCGGTTTGTAAATATTAGATGAAAGTGTAATACTAGTCATATGAGTAAGCTTAGGTTTTACTTTTGCTAGTAAATATTTTCAGTTTACCCTGATACACTGAACACTTCATTTTTAATCAACAGGGGATAAACCAACACAATTAAATGATTTCATTTCCTCTGAGAAATGCTTGCTGGAGGATTTCTGTTTGCCTGTATAATATAAATGAATCCAAGTACATTCTCCCACCCATCCAATCATCCTCTTTCAGAACTTTATTTTGGCCATGGTCATGGAGAATCAGGAGATTTTCTCAGTCACATTGAGTTCAAGGTGAGAGAATTTACCCTGGATGAGATGTTAGTTCACTGCACAGCCTCATTCGAAAACAACATGCACTATACAAGCCTGTTTTTGGACAAAAAGAGGAAACGGGAGAACATAAAAAAAAAACCTGTGTAAACATGAGTAGAACATGTGAAGCTCATGTGAATGAAAAGCACCCTGGAGTTGTTAGGTAGCAACCTGGTGTCCTGAATGATCAATGATTTTGCCTTATTTTATCTATAAAATAGCACAGTGATCGTAATTGTACAGTGCAATGTCAGCTTGATATATTGAAATATGTTCTTACAACTTTGGCTTTATATTTAGTATATCAATAAGCTGAAGAAATATAATATTGAATGACCTTTAAATCTTTCCCTCTAATATCGGGAAAAAAAGACCAATGTACTGAAATCTTATCTCGCCACTTAATAACTCCATTGCTGAATATAGTGAGTGAGGTTTATGGTGGTCCCATTTCATTTGATATTTCCTAACATTCTCATCACCCTATTTGGACCGAATGGTGCTCTTTGAACCTACACTGTGCACACAGAAATAAAGAAATGCATGGGACTAGTGAGCTTTGTATAGCCTAGAAAATTACAACACCTCTGGCACAGACAGAATGCTGACATGTTGTTATATTATGTCCAGGGAGAGGAGATGAATGATATGCCGTAAACTCTCCAATTAGAACAAGAGGAGGGCTCATTCCGCAGTGTGTAGTGTATATTACCAGAGTCAACAAGAACAAAATGTGGCCAAATTAGGCTGTTTCTCACAACAACTGGCAATTTTAATCAAATTAGACTGGAAATTAATGCTAATTTAGTTGCAGTTGGCCTCTATTTGTCTGTCATGTGTGGCTCCAGATTGGATGAAACAAAATTGCATAGTCATACTTATGGAATTGAGAAACTGAGCTTTGAATGGTTACAGTGTGCATTTATGCAGTCATTTCTATATTGTGTTTTTTTTTCATTCAAAAACATGTTATGAATACGATATGAACACTTCTTTTTTACCTACAAGAAGGTATTTAATTAGTTTTTTTAAATGCTCTCTGAACATTGTTTAGATCTCTGCGTAGGTTTGATGTGATCCCAGTGCATGTTTATTTCATCATTTGTTTGTAGTATAGAATTTGCAAGTCCTTGGTGTACCTTTGTTGTTTTTTGTTGTACTTTTTAATTCTGTTTCTTGCTCTTGTTTAAACCTCGTTGCCGTTTATACTTAGTGCTAAATTCTGTTTTGTTACTCCGGCAAACAAATGCTGTTTTGCAATATAATATAATGGCTCTTTATATAGTTATTTATATAGTCCCATATACCATTATACCTGTTGAAATCTTTGTCTATTATAGTTATCAGTTTTACAATGACTTTATTTTCAAATGCTAAAATACTATATAATATTCAATTATAATGTTTTTTAGACTATTTTCAAGCCGTATAAACATTTGTTTGTCATGTTATTCTATTGCTGGCAGATTGGTAATGGCCAACGTGTATGACGGATGACTTATGGTTATACAAATCCTCCACTAGGCATGATGTGAAATACATTTTAACACTTTGGCCAACATGTTTGTCTCATTTTTAAACTAGTTTATTATTATTATTATTATTATTATTATTATTATTATTATTATTATAATTTCTAAATCAATTGCCCTGAACTGCCATATTGAAACTTGATAGACTTTAACATTTGATGATATATTTTATTTCTATAAATAGGTTATAATTAATCAAATGATTGAATTTGTGCATGATAGATTCAATCCTAATGCAGATGTTTCAGTAATATTTTTTAACTGAGCTTAGTTTCTTTTAAATATCAACAAAGATGTGAACCTTATATGAGCTGAAAATGTCTGCTGTCAGGGTACATTATAAATTTCAAATATTAGTGCATAATAAACTTCCTTTGGATTTCTGCCTCTGCCTCTGATTACTTTGGTGTGAACCATTAAGCTTCAGTTGCTGAAAGTGCAATAAACTCCTAACAGATGAGAAAAATAATATGCTGTTTTCCCTTTCAGTCGAGTGAGAATGCTCTAAGCAGCTGATGGAAAGTCTTCATGTCATTCTGAATAATAAAAGCATTTCAAAAAAAGTAATCAGAGCAGCCCAGAGGTTAAAAAACAAGGCAATGGAAAGTCTTGTAGGTTAACTCTAAACTAAAAGAGGACAAGATGAATTAATATATTAAAAATAGTATGCTATATAAATCTTACCATTAAACAGTTTGTATTTCCAGAACACTGCACTTTAAGCATTTTTAAAAGGTCTAACATATAAAAGTGACGCCTTTAGGAGTTGAACATATACTGTAACAAGAGTAAAGTATTGTTTTAAAATTCAGAATTCTAATACAGAGCGTATATTGTCTCAGATTGCTAATAAGTACCCATGAAAAGCCTTTGAATATGACACAAAAGCTCTTATTTTAATAGAAGGGAAAACTCCAGAGCTTTAGCACATGAATCTCTATCCTCCACATCTGTGGCATCTGTGTGATTACAAGGGACACCAGTTTCGACACATTCCCTGAACTGAGAATAGAAAAACCAATTACTTGAAACTTACTTTTAAATGAAAGCCTAAGGGTGGTTGTTGAATTCCAAAAGTGGAGGAGTAGATGATGCAAGATCAAAATTTCAACCATTATGCTCTCACAATAAAGGTTTTAGGATGAGACCAACATCAGAGGATTTCTTCAAATGTTTTCTTGTGTCTTTTTTCCAGCTTTTGGACGATGGAACAATACAATGAGCTGCTGTTACTTTGCCCATTAAACTTTGCATCCATGTGCATCCGAATGAAATTGGATATTAAATTCTTGAAATTTTTGTAAAACAAATATTAACCCTTATTCTTTCATTGTATGAAATTACAATATAATAATAAAAAAAAAAAGCATTTGATTTTTTTCTCAATACAAGGAAATGTGTCAAACTTCTTGCTAATGAGAATTTACACTACAGCTGCTTTTGAGAGTGACTGTGGCTCATTAGAAGAAAAGTGAAGTTTGAGTGAAATCTTTTTTATTTACACAGTATTGTTAATACTCTGAATTTTTTTATGACAGAGCTCAGTTCAATTGCTCACACGTAGTAAACCTGTAGCATACTTCCTATCAACCACATTTACACAAATATGATTAAAATAGAAAAGCTCAAGTAAAAAATACAATTTATCAATAAGTGGAAAGAAAGTACAAGATGCCAGTCTTGCATGTCTCACTTGGACATTTCTTTTTATTTTTTTATTTTTTATAAATTCTACACTTTTTTCTTGGTTAAAGGCAATATATCATGACAATCAATTTATAATGACATAGGGTAACTTTGAGCAATATTCTGAACATACTACTACTTTCCACTAATAAGATTTAGAGCAGATCTCTTCGGATCTGCCTGATTTATCCCGAGGCCATACTCCTGAAGTTCTCTTCAATTGGATCCATGAAGTTTCCTTTGGAGTCTGGTTCTTCATAAGGTTTCTTCCTCATGCCACCTTTGGGAGTTTTTCAGTTGCCACTAGCTTGCTCGTTAGGTATAAACATATATATTATAAGGAACAAACGTATAGGCACAATACATATATATTCCAACTTTATAAACTCGTTATCTCTGTAAAGCTGCTTTGGAACAGTATCCATTGTTAAAAAGAGCTCTTTAAATAAAGCTGAATTAAATTAATATTTATGGGTTTGTAAGTTGTATAAAAGAATGTATACATTAAGTGACTATAAGTTTGTTTTAAGATGCAAATATATTTGCAGTTGCAATAAACCAGACTCCAATAAGATGCATTTCATTTGCATGCAAAGTGAGGAAACTCGTTAGACATTTGGATATTTTCCACGGCATCACTGAGAGAAGAAGAGCGAAAAAAGGGTAGCCTTTGAGATCAGCAGATAATTCAAATTTACCTTTAAAATTCAATTTTATTTTATTTATAGAGCGCTAGTAACAGTGGACATTGTCCCAAAGCATCTTCAAAGAGCTCTATAGGCTATAAAGTTGGAATGTACTGTATATGTTTAATACCTTTAAGGATCTTCCTAATGATTTTATCCCTAATTAGTGAGCCAGTGGCAACGATTGCATTGGAAAACTCAATTAGATAAAATGAGGAAGAAACCTTGAGAGGAACCAGATTTTAAAAGGAACCCATCCTCATCTTCTGGGTGGCACTGGATATTCAGTGATAGGTGCTTACATGCAAAACTACCACTATGATCTTAGCTACAAAAAAATATAAAAAAAAAAAAAGGAAGAGATTTTCAGCAGGAACGCAGGTTTGCCCGAAGTCACAAGCAAATGTGCAGCCTACTAAATCAGACTAAAACGTTTGGGAGGAAACTTTCATTCCTCAGCTCTGCCTTCAGGGCTAAACTCTACTCTTTTCTGCGATCTCTCTCTCCCTCGCTCTCTGTATCTCTCCACCCCATTCAGACAGCTCGGCCAATCAGAGCGCACTGGGCGGGGCCTCATCTTCTGCACGGACGGAGCGCTTTGAAAAGAAAGAGTTGCTCTTTCCCGCTTTAGGAGCTGCGCTGGTGGAGCAGGAGCAGGAGCAGGAGCAGGGATGGACCTTGGGCTTTGAATCTCAGGCTTGAAGACAGTCCTTTTCCTGTCTTCCTGTGATCGCGAGCTTGAATGCTGGATAATGGACGCGTGCTGTGTAGAAGTTACGCTCCCTGTGGATTTACTGTTTTCTCCAGCAGCTCGCGTGCGGATCGTGTTCTTCGCTCCCGTGCGCGCGATCTAGGTGCTCCTTCTCTCTCTCTTTCTCTCTCGTGCACTTCTCATGGAAACTTTCAAGATCTAAAGCATCACACACACCACCTCGTGTGTCCGGTGGAACTGTGCATGACCGGTGTTGCGCAATACGAGGAGCGCAGCACGACATGATCAGGACCGGATTACCTTTTCTTCAGATGACCCTTTTCCTCAGCCCATAGAGGATGCTGATGAGGAGCTGCGGAAGATAAAAGAAGCAGAAAAAGAAAAAAGACCACATCTTGTTAAACTCAGCCTACTTTTAATCCAGGAGTGGGACAAGAGCTCTTCTACTGTAGTTGCCATTCCAAGCTGAAGGACAAGCCAGGAGTGCAGTTTGGGTATGCATGCTTCTTCTGATCGTGGATGCTCTAGATCAGCTTCCAGAGTTTAGTACCACAATCCTACATGCCTGCTCCAGATAATCACTCTTCATGATTAGCTGGAGCAGATAAACTGGAATAGATTCAGAACTCTCTGGTGATTGCAAGTAGCCTGTAAACTGGTATATATATATATATATATATATATATATATATATATATATATATATATATATATATATATATATATATATATATATATATATATATAATGGAATTGGTTGCATATACAGTATCTACCACCAGAAAAATATATTTATTGCATTTAGTCAGAATGCATTTGGAAAATATGCAAAAATGGGTTTAGGCATTCGTGCCCTAGATCTCCACACTCACTCCCCTGAAAATATTAATATGATTTAGCTAATCAGCTAAACTTCACTATAGAATTATATATGAAATATTAGAAACAAGTCTGGAGATCTCTGAAGCCATCTGTCCATTTATCAGCACGACTGAAGGTCTCCTGAAGCACAGTGGGTGACCGCTGACCTAGATCTTGGGTATCAATCCTAATTGCAAACAATAAACAGATCCTAATCAGTGCATTTGATTAATGCAAATGTGTATATTTAATATAATAATTTTTTTTATGTAATTAATGCGCTTGGTCTCGTTTATATACAGAACCTCAATGCAGTGTAGATTGCATGTTATTTCGATTTTATATGGTAAAATCCTCAGTAGCTAATGAAAGTTTTGTGACACGTTTGCTGTTTGTGCATGCTGCTCTGTTGTCCTGTGTGCTCTTTGCTAATGCTTGCTTTTGTAATAGGTAGTAAAGAATATCGATTTTCTGGTGAATTGCTAAGAAACCCAATGCAATTGTTTAATTTCAGATTGCAGATTACATTTTTTTTAGCTGTTCAGATGTTAGTGTGCATTTGTAACCCATCACCCTATAAGAACATTGCAGATGCATGGTCTTGGTGCCCCCCATAGAGCATTGGAGGGTCAGCCAGCCACAGTTCATAGAGAGTTTAATTAGGCATGATCTGCAATCGTAATTTGTAGCATGGTGTGACATGAAGCGTTTATGTTGCTAACACCAAGGCTTGTCTAATCAGTTTGCATGACTGGCCAATCAATGGTCTAGAGGGCATTCTCTCTCTCTCTCTCTCTCTCTCTCTCTCTCTCTCCTTTTTTTTTTTTATTAATTAATTAATTAATTAATTTATTTTTGCTGTCGTCTCATTAAGATGGATTTGGTTTCAGCTACTGAGGCATCCTCAGGCTAAATCGAGAACTTGCCTCGAAGGAGTAATTCGCCTTGCTTTGAGGGTTGCTCTCAACAGAGGAGAGCCTCTGGCATACTACAATTTTTTTCTCCCCTTCCGGTTTTAAATTTGGAGCCTGTGTATAGATGAGGGCACTTGAGCACAAGCAGTGCAAAGCTGCCCCACAGACCCTTGAGCTCTCAGGTTAGAACATCCTTTAGGGGAAGCTTGGCCAAAAGCCCAGGTATTACCAGGAAGGAAATGAGCAAAGTGTGGATGTTTCTCTTCGGTTTTCTCTTTACCCATTTGGTTTTTCCTTCGTACGTTCTTCAGGGGCCACAGGCATCGCAGGCACTATAGGAGAGGTTAAACCAAGCGCCTGGGCGCACTGTAGGATCACACGTGTATATTAATCTTCTTTACTCAGTGCTGGCTGAGACAGACAAGTAACAGATTGACATTTCAATCGAAAGAAGGAGGAGTGTTTAAAGCTCTTTTATCTGCTCTGCAAAAAAAAATAAAGCAGGTTGCTTATTATTTAATCCGGTGTGGGATTGCATAAGATGCTTGCTGTTCTCTCCTTTGCTCTTTCTCGCTGCGATTAAACAGTAGGTCTCAATGCGATTGTATTTTGGAAAGCAGCTTCCTGGTGAAATGATGTTTGACGCATTGTTTCAGAACCTGCCGCATCAGACTTTCTGTCTATGGTCAAATAATAATAATTAAATCTCTGCAAGCAGATAGTTGGTAAAACAAGACTAGACGGAGTCTTGTCTATTCTTATCGATCACTTCTAGGACTAAAGGCTACTTTTGAAGTCCTTTTTCAACTCTCTATACCTTTTCCTAAAATTAATACAGTTAAAACACTAATATATACTGTATACACAGATGCGTACATACAGATACCTTACTGTTTTGTTGCACTTCCTCCTTCAGCCTACAGAGGGAGTATGGGACAAATGATGGTGTGTGCATTACCATGCAGCAGCAGCAGCCCATTATTATTCTCAGCCTTTTTTTTTTTTACAGAGCCCGTATATACAAACCACAGCAATCCCACATAAAAAGCAATGAGGACAGCTTCCCGGATAAGATGGCTAAATATGGCCAAATGATTATCTGTTTCATGTATTGATCTGGATATCCAAGAGCTCTACAGAGAGCCAGCCAAATGTGCAATTGATTTCCAACACTACCTCCAGAGAAAATTCAGTCCACGTAAGATGATATGCTGCATATTTTAACGTTTGTGCTGGGAACTCCTGACACAGTTTAATGAGATTCAGCCCTCTGATTCTGAGCTGTATGAAAGGGAATGCCGAAGTGCATGGTAGAACACAGGACGGTGGTGCCTGCACCTGGGGCATGCTGCTGCTGTTGCTGCTGCTTCTGGTGTGTACATCATGTGTGTGTCCAGGTGATGCTCTGTGAAGTTGTGAATGAAATATTGATCATATTCAGTAGATCCCAGGAGATACGAAAGAATGATTTATAGAAAGGCCCACTGTAAAACATTTTTTTTTTACGTTTTGCTAGTGGATAATATGTGAAAATATGCATATATGTAATACTACACACTCAGAGTCAGCAGCAGGAAATGAAGACAGCATTTTTTATCCCCTAATAACATCACTGCATTTTTTATCAGTATATATTCCTATGAGTCACTACATTCAGGTCAGACATTTTCTAATAGCAATAGTTTATTGAACAACAGAAACTAAAAATAGTATAATAAAACCTTATACACACGTTGTGAAGTTATGGAGTTGTTTGTGGAATTAAATTGGTATATGAAATAACCATATTTCATATTTGCACTCTTTGGAGAATTAATAACATGGCAAGGGGCCAAAAATAATTCATAACCGCACCATCACTCCCATGTCAGCATTCCATACTGTAATTCCTATGATCCTTTGTCACATAATCACTTGTCACAAGATCAAGCAAGAACGCACGTCTCGGTATTACCTATTCATAGGCTCACATATGCACAAAAATAACCTGGCCAGACTTACAGGGTGTATTTGTGTTTAGCTGCAGCTCACCTTGACTGTTGGAGAGAAGAGCCGGTTGCAGTCAGTGTAAAAGATGAAAAGATTTTTTCCGTTCTGTGCTGACTCTGGCCGCAAGCATGAGCCAGATATTGCACACCTTCGAGTTCTGACTGCAATATATCTGCACTGGCTTGTAAAAATAAACAAATAATCAAAGGTGTATATGCTTGGTACTTGGTACAAACTGTAAAACTGATTTTGTATTTGTGTGCGACGTTACAGGACGTTTTGAACTCAGCGTGTGTCTGTATGAAATGATTCATATTATTATTAATTCCCAATACATCTGAACCTGTCTTTCTTATTCATTCTATTTGAATGAACATGACATGAGATATGAGAAGCTGAGAGCATCCGAATTTGCATATAGTGAAATACACACACAGCATGTGCATGACCGAGCTATACACATACACAGAGCCTTTGGGCAAATAATACACATTTAGGTATGTTTAAGCATATTTTTTTTAAATCAGGAAATACAAAAACCTTTCTGAGCCTTACTTAATGCTTTTACTGTGTAGATTAAAAGAATATTGTATTTTGACTATTTGCATACTTAATTAAATTAAAATAGAGAGAGAGAGAGAGAGAGAGAGAGAGAGAGAGAGAGAGAGAGAGTGTTTGTGTTTGTCTATGTGTGTCTGTTTGGTGTGGTGTGTTATAGAATATACAGTAGTATGTTTTTTATATTTTGGGATGTGGTAACAGTGGTAAACATTGGGCTTTGGGCTTTGGATCGGAAGGTCATGAGTTCAAATCCCAGCCACACCAAGATGCCACTCCAGGGCCCCTGAGTAAGGCCCTTAAACCCATAGCTGTTCAGTTGTATGAGTAAGGTCATTGTAAGTCGCTCTGGATAAGGGCGTCTGCCAAATGCCGTAAATGTCCATGTAAAATTTATCATTGAGATAGAAAATGCAATCTCTTGGGGGTAGAAATAATCTGTTCTAATGTCTGTCAAATGAAATAGAATGAAAAATCCAAACAAATTACAAATCCAAAAGCAAAAAATTACATTTACAGTATTGTTTAATGCTAATGTTAAAGAAAAACTTTTCAAGATCCTTTTCTTGGAAAGCCTATTTAATAAGTGCCCAGTAGGTGTGCAGAGGGTCATTAATGGCTTACTTTAGAAAAAAGGAAATGAATTAAGATCAATTAGTATGAGCTGTTTGTCTACCAAGTGCAAGCTAAATTACAACACAGGAAGATTAAATTAACAGCGTCATGTTGGTTATCGTATAGTGTATTAAGCCTTTCATTAGATAAGCTTCAGTAGCCTACAATCTAATTTCGGGAGTGGGGGTGCTATTCATTTAATAGAGGGGACTGTTCATTTAAATGGATGTAATAATTCCCTGTCCAGACCTGAATAAATGCACTATGATTAAAATACACATCAGTGAAATAGTCTTTTTAGCACATGTCCTCGACGACGAGTGAGTTTAGCCCAGCTCAACTGATCTCGCTCTTAACCCTGGCAGCTTTATTATTCATGACAGAAATGACAGAATGCGGTTCGAATAGATCCCATGATTCATAAACTGCCGCAGCTCTTACGTAATTCTTGAATGCTTCTTAACCACTAAAACCTCAGTCATTTAAAAGAATAGAAGGATAGAATAGATTGCCAGCAAATAAAATCCATCCAATAATCACCAGATGGAGCGTACTGATTACTTTCTGGTGTTCATATACCGTAAAATAAAAGCTTCTTTATCATTTACAGATTCATTTCTGTTGAATTAATTTCTGTAACATCTGTTATAGCAAATAACATAGATATTACATAGGTTATATACTGAATGCATATGACATGCAATGATTGCATTTTTATTAATATATTTTATATTCAGAGATTAATTGACTAAACCTGAGGGAAAAAAAATTACAAACATTTAATGTACCAAAAGTATCAGGACACCTGTTTTTTCCAGCCGTTCAGTATGTGGTTCTTAAACAAGGCTGAAGTCACACAGTTGTAAAGAAGGTCTCTGGATGTGGTAGCATTATATTTTCCCTTCCCTCAAACTCAGAGACTCAAACCTGTTTCAGCATGACAATGTCACTGTGCACAAAGCCAGCTCCATGAAGATATAGTTTACATGGGTCAGATCTTGAGTGGCCTGCTATAGAGCTTAACCCTGTTAAACACCTTTGAGATTAATTGGAACGCTGACTGCACAGCAAACCTCCTCACCTCACCTCACTTATCAGTACTTGACATTACTAAAGCCTTTGTGACTGAATGAACACAAATCTCCACATCTCACAAGAACACTCCAAATTTAAGTGGAAAAATTTCCCAGAAGAATGGAGGTTATTATAAAAGTAACCTGAGTAAATGTGGAATCCTATGGGCAAGTCACTTATATAATATTACATAATGTTTTAAATATATATAATTTATAGATTGTAAAAATGCATTATTGCATGTCAATTACAAATTAATTTGTTAATGTGGATAAAACAAAGAAACATTCAAATGACCTTTTATAAACCTTTTTCATTAATCATTTATACATTAGACCAGGGGTCACCAACGTGGTGCCACATGAGTAGCCCGCGGGCCTTTTCTAAAAAATAGCTGTTTCCTACTTTGTTAAATCAATGTTGATAATTATTATGAGAAATCATTAACATGATCAGTGTCTTTACATAGATGAATATCATTCATTATTAATAATAACATATGATAAAAGGTAAATTAAGTAAATTTGTTATTTCAGATCAAACTGAAAACTGTGTGTATCAAACTGGTAGCCCTTCACATTAATCGCTACCCAAGAAGTAGCTTTCAGTTTCAAAAAGTTTGGTGACCCCTGCATTAGACATACATGCAAAGTCAAGATATGATGTCAGTTTGCTGATCATAAAGTATTTTTTTTAGTATATTTATGATTATATTAAGTTTATTTTAAAGATAGATAGAACTTCATTATCATTGCATTATACAGGTGCAAATTGACAAATGCAGATAAATATGTAGGCATATGTACACGGACTAAATATAAAGTCTATAGCAGTGAAAAATGTGCAGACATTGTTGTAAAGGTACATATACATACACATACACACGTAAATGTGAAATTTCAGGCAAAATGTACAATATGTAGTATGGATATAGTATGTATAACTGTACAGTAGTTATATAAAGTGTTTATACTGTGATCTAACGGTGTAGTGTAGAGTTCAGTCGGGTGATGGTGCATGGAAATAAATGGCCCTGAACCTGCTGGTTCTGGTGCGTATGTTCCTGTATCTCCTTCTTGATAGAAGGAGGTTAAAGATTGTGACTGGGCTGTAAAGAGTCCTTGATCCTGTTTCTGGAGAGATGCTGGGCCTCAGTTGTGCACGCGCCACCATTATATTAGGTTTTCTGTAAAAATAATTCCCTTTGTCCCTTTGCCCTGAGTCTCTGGCCCTGTATCTAAATTTTTGACAGCTAAACTTTCTTTATCTAAAATATTTGCCTAAATCCATATGATCAGATAAAAGAATATGGTATAGAACAGTGACTCATAGAAAGCTAGACTTCCAAAACAATGCCCTCCCGGTCAGCTGCTGTATATTTTATCATATAATTGGTTTGTTTGAAAACCTGACCAAACCTGTGCTATATTTTTGATGCAATACTGTACGTCTTTAGTGTACAAAGTCATAAATCAGAATTCAATCAAATGAATCTACTGTATATCACAAGTTAAATGTCATAACATTTTATTATTGGGTACATCATTAGCTATTATAACGTAACAATATAATATAAATATCATGAATAGATTAGAGTAAATTAAAAAATCATATTAAGTACTAATATAAGTGCAGAAAGAAATCATAAATAATTAAATTTTCAGCTGTAACAAATGTCTTGAAATAGGAAAATACTGTGCATTGTTGTAAAAGGTGCAGGTGTGGTTATATTACTAAAACTGGTGTAGTATAAATGGTTATTATACATGCTGTTCATGTTAGTTATTAGTGTACTACACAATATAATTTCACTCTGTTTTCGTGCTGTAATTGCTAAAGAATGTCTATGCCACGTAAAAGTAATTTACTCAGTACTGCTCAGTTCGAAGCTAAGCTCTCTTCCTGTGCAGATGTGATAGTGTGATTTCAGGTATGTGCTGCCATTTTTACTCACTGATGGTGTATTACACATCGTAGCATGAAGCCTTCTTGCCAACTGTGGTCAAGGGGCAGAAGGGGAATGATTCATTTGACTGGAGGCTGGGATCAAAAGCCCGGTGCTAACTCAATGCGACAAGCAGACGATACCAAGAGGGGTCTACACCAATCAAGTCAAGCAGCAGGGCTTTTTCCCTGGATTTTAATTGGCTCCTATGTGCCGGGTGGCCTTTACACACTTCACACAACTTGAGATGGAAGCCATTACACATGGTGACAGGGTTACCACCCCCACCGCTGATGATTTGCTCACTGTAGAGTTGTATATGGGCAAACACAGACAGATAGTGCTCTCTTTTACAGGAGTACAGTGGTGCAAATGCTGGGCGTCTAAAATTATTTTTCCTGTAATGACAGTTATACACTGTCATTATTTTTGTGTTTAATTAGATCAGTCTCCCTTACAAAATTTGTTATTATCATAATGATTGGGCTCCTACATTCTTGCTTGCAAAATTCTTAGGAACAAATTATTTTACTGAATATGCACCGAAGGGGAAATATGCAAGAGCATAAACAGTCGTTTATATTGGAGAATATTTTCGCTTGTCATTTGCTATATTGATGAGTAATAATGCTTGCTTGCAAAGCTCCAGGAGTGAAGGACAAAAGCTTTTGAAGCTTAACCATTAATGATTGAGGACACACAGTCAAAGTCTGGAGCGATGATCAAAACACAGGCAGGCAATGCAAAAAAAAAAAAAAATAGAAACTAAATTGAAAAGGAGACATGCAACTATAAAACAGGGGTGAAGACAAACTAATAAGAAAGAACCAAGAACTTAAACACACTATGCTTGGATATGTGCCATGCACTGAAAGGATTTCTAATTCCCATTTATATATTTCCCTTTTACTCGAAGTAAAAAACACTCTCAGGCAATTATCCATGACTTCCTGCTACACTGAGGTGTAAATATGAGGTAAAACAATGGCCGAATTCTCTTCGTCATGATTCACAAGAATACACAATTGAAATCAGACAAAACTGTGTTAACCTCCATAAACCAGGAAAAGGTTACCAAAAAGAGCACAGGCCTAAAAATGCCCATATACACTGTTAGGGTAGTAATTAAGATGTTTTAAACAACTGCAGCTGCAATGAACCAGCCTGGAATAAGAGGAAAGTGAGGAAACTGGTTAGACAAAAAGAAAAAACTGGGTAAACACAACCTCAATAGAAAATAAATAATTAGCTTTGCTGTATCCAAGAAAAATCCAGTGGTCAGTTTTACCCCAAAAAGGCTATGGAAAACCTGTTTGGACACATGGCACCAATAGCTACATTAATTAGTATTTTAAATGAAAATCATTCTTCCACGGCGAAGTCTCTCTGGCGTCATACCTCGCTTCCAGCACGGAGTTTCAGCAGCACTGTAACACACACACTGGTTCCATGCTAGAAAAAAGAGATACAGGCAAAAGTTCACCAAGCAGAGCTTTCTTTATTTACTTTCGCTCCACCCTCCACTCACTCACCGCTGGCACAGACGACACACTCAATTTCTTTTAACTTGAGACCAAAAACAAACAAAAAAGACCAAAAACCCTTCTTAACTTAAAGGTTAAATTTAATGTTAACTACAAAGACATTTTTATTAGATTTTTCATCCCAACCATTCAGGACCTAATATTGCATAAATATATATATAAGTACAAAATATGAGATATAAGATGACAAACATAGTACTGTTAAATACAGTAGGCATTAAGATCTTTAGCACATGCAATACAAATGCATTTATTTATTAGTGTACCCCTAAGTGACCGATCACAAACAAAATCTCAATTTCTCAGTCCCAAACTGCCTTACCAGGCATGTGAAGTATGCTAACTCTGGTGTCTTCTTCAGAGGTCTATTTCATTTTTTAATATTCCTCGTTTTATACAGCAGTTCATTAGTAGACACATAATCAGCGCAAGTGCCCTATAGCCATACTTTACAGCACAAGGAGAGAAAACCAGCATATTACTTTGCCAGTTTTTGTCCCATTCATTTTGACGATAGTGGGAGATGATGGAGTAATATGATTAGCCAATTCCCATCCATTTGAGTTATGCCTTTTTTGCTGTTGGCACTATGAACCTAATAACAAATCAAGTGGCTTTCATCTCTCTGAAGATGAATATTGCACTGTAATACATTACATGCAATACTTGTGACTATGTGGAAAAGAAGCTAGAGCTAAGAACAGAATGGAGCCATGCACGGATAGATACAATCATGGCATGATGTGTGTCAGCCAATGGCTGAATTTGCATATGTTGTTAAGATAACCTAATAAATGAAGTAGTTTTTTCTGTATTCTGTATGTGCAAGTAAAGCTAGTAAATTCTCCTCAGATTATTTTGAAAGAAAAATAAGGTATTCCTGGGATGAAACTGAAATACTTAAATGACTTCCACACACACACACACACACACACACACACACACACACACACACACACACACACACACACACACACACACACACACACCCTGTCTCAAACAAAAGGAAATTGGAAATAAATGAAATAAAACGAAGTGGAGTGTAGGCACAAGGATTTAATTGTACAGATATAGGTTTCCATTATATATGTCGCCTTGATGCTTTTATCTAAGTGGTTTGTGAGGCAGAATATAATCCAGAAGCTAAGCAGTTGAAGGTTAAGAGCCAAGGGCTCTGGGTAAGCCCTGATAAAGCAGGCACATTGTTTATACTCAGATATAAAAAAGTAATTATTTTTGTACAATTGTAATACTTTCTATTACAGAAATACATTGAATGGTTCCTTTTAGCTTAAATAAAGAATAAAACAATTCAGAGTGTGCTGTTATAAAGAAAAAGAAAAAAACAGGTAGTGTGATGCAGTCCAACCAATTACATTTTTGTGAAAAAGAATGAACAAAATGACACTTTTATAGTTATATTTATGCTGTTGTCTGACTATGAAACAAATTTTTTGGTTGTTGTTCAGATTTTATTAATATATGCAATCCTTCCCTAAGCAGCATCTTTTTTCCACTATCTCTTTAGATAGTAATTAGAAAAATGCAGTTGGTTACATAAGAAAGCAACATTAAACGTCATTTTCTGTATCTATATACTTTTCCATGTTAGAAAATGTAATTACAGCTTCAAGACGCCGACTGAGTTCTTTTTTTTTTTATATATGTTTAATAGAAATTGTTTATTGTTAGGATAAAACTATGTAAGCAAGTGTGCTATGCTTTATCTGAATGCACTGTTACTATTGACACAATAATGTGTAATAATATTAATAGCAATGTATAGTAAATACATTTAATTTGCCCTGAACATGAACCTGCATTATAGCAGAGTAGTTACAAAAAAGTAATAACCCTCTGACCAATGAGAATGTAGTAGTATTAAATATCAAGTCCTATTTTATGGGCTTTTATACTATTACAGCTAAACATACAATACACTAGTTATGCTAATTAGCAATTGCCAACACCTGTTCTGTCTGTGGTCTGGATTTTAAAAAGGGCAAACATGACAGGCACATTATAGTTTGTTGTATCAGATTTCTGTAAAATGACACAAAGGAGACTTTGAAATGTCATGCCCTGCATTATTCTGACAACATTTTTTTTTTGTACATCATTCTTTTCTACTCTTATGGGTGGTGTGTCCTTGTGGAAATAAAAGTTCAATAAATGTATCTAAGAAATTCGTATTTAATTAAAGTCTTGGAAAGTTAATTAATTCCCCTAAGATATTCTGACACATTTATTTTTTTCATTATATTGTTTTCCAGTGTTTCTCACAGATTTGATAATAATTCAACATTATTTTGTTCTGAATAGATATTATACATATTTGCATTAATACTTTATGTTTGATCTCCTGTTTTATATAAATGTATGCCTAGTTTTATCCTGAGTGCAGGTTTGATATTTAGCTTCATTCTGTTCTCCCTGTGACCATATGGGTTTCCCCTCTTTTACCTGCCAGAACATGCCAAAATATACTTTGGCGATACAAAATGTAATTTTTGTGTGAATGAGTGTGTGAATGTGTGTGTGTGTGTGTATGTCCAAGGTGCCCTGGACTGGCATCTCCAGGTTTATTCCTGCCATGTGCCTACTGTTCCCAGGATAGGTTTCAGATCTACCAGCATAAAGGTGTTATTTAAGATGAATAAATGAATTAGAAACACACCCACTTTTAGTACCTGCATTAACCAAGTCAGGGTTGCAGTGTAGGTCCGAAGCCTCACTGAGGAACAGAGGGCACGGGAATATACCCTGGATAGTATGCCAGTCTAACGCACGGCACCGTGCCCAAATGAACACAAACCTGGAACAAACCCGTGCGAACATGTGAAATGACGCATGCTTCCACACGGACACAAACCAAGGCATTACGGATTTCAGTTTTATTCCATTTTCAGTAATATTTATTAAACACATGGTGTTCCATACAATTCCTTGACGTATATGCCTGATTAATATGCATGCCATCTGATGATATTTAATAGGATTAATCAAGCACACTGACCAAATGCCCAGGAGCAGCTGCCTTTACACTAACGCAGAAAAAACATGATAGATTACAAACCATAAGGATCACAACCATTATGTTATCTAGGTCATGTTGGACATACGGCACTTCAGAAAGTTTTCTTGGAACATATTAATTAATACTCACCAGCCGCTATAATACAACTACCTGTTTACCTGTTCATTTTTTCAGTTATTCAATCAGGCGATCACGTGGCATCTGCACAATGCATAAATCATAAATATACATGATACATGCCAGGTACAGATATGTGACAGGTCTTAAATTAACCTTTACATCTAAAATCAGAGAGGGGAAAAATGTTTATATCAGTGTGGCTTGATTGTCACTTCCAGATGGGCTGGTTTGAGTATTTTAGAAATGGTTTATCTCCTCAGATTTTCACGCATCCCAGCCAAAAACAGTCTGGCAGTGGGAGGCAATTATGTGAGTAGACGCACCCAATTGATGATAGAGGTCAGAGGAAAATAGTCAGAGTTGACAGAAGTTTAACAAACTCAAATAAGCACTTTTCTGCAACCATAGTGAACAGAAATACATATTAGCCCAAACCATCTAACATTGAGACGGATTGTCTAACACAACTGAAGAGCACATACTGTAAGAATGGGAATCTGATCCTATCATGTGCACAGGCTCACTGAAACTAGACAACCTAAAGACTGGAAACGACCAGGTGAATCTTTTTTCTAACCTTCAGCTGTCAGTTGAATAGCTTGAGTGATCCTGTACCCATTATTCTTGTTCTTTACTGACAGAAGTGGAATCCAGAATGGTCTTCTGTTGGTTTGTGCATTCTGAAATGCTTTTCTATTCATCAAGGTGGTCAAAGATGGGAAGTAACAAAGTACAAATACTTAGTTACTGTACATAAGAAGATTTTTCTGGTATCAGTATTTACCTTTTTATTTTCACCCATTAAATTTTTTACACAAATATCTGTGCTTTCTACTTCTTAAATTTTTAAATCAGGCTTGTAACTTTAGTTTAAATCTATTTGGGGACATAATCAATATTTTTTCTTCTCACTGCGCATCATTTTTAGCCCATCAACCCATTTCTTGTTATTGCATGGCTTTTTCAAGCTACCACTGGTGTATAATTTCACAAACCACAAACGTAGTTTAGCCCACGAAGCTAACAACGAGCAAGGCAGAATGCAGTAATGGCTCTGCGTGGTGAAGAAAGGGGCTAAAGTAGCATGAGACAGAGGGAGTCAGGGATGTAAACATGACTGAGAACAGAGACATTAATGATCACCTGATCAGCATACTACCCATACTTTTTTACTTTAACTTGAGTGAAAAAAGTATAGTCAGTGCTTCAACTTTTACCAGAGTCTTTTAAAACATGAGTATCTGTACTTCTACTTGAGTGAGGGATGCGTGTACTTTTGGCATCTCTGATGGTGGTAAAAAGTGAGTATTTGTGTTACTCGAACCAATCTAGTCATTTTCCTCTGACCTTTTTTTTTTCCCACCAGACTATATTTAAATAGGCCAAATGTACATACCCAGTAACACTGGGTGCCCCAATTGTCTATCACCTATGTGAGAAATATGATTTTGTCAGCTTTGTTTTCCCACATTAGAAATTAGAAAGAGTATTTGATTAGAATAAAAAGTAATGCAGGTATGTTAATTTTTTTAACTATATTTATTAAAATGCACCGACTGCTTTGCATTTCGAGATGCATATTATGCCTATCTTATCATATATGGTAAATTAATCAACAAGACTAATCAGCAAGACTGAGACATGGTTTAGAAAGATTAAAGACCAAAGATTAGAAAGAAATCGAAATATGCTTACCTTCAGGACCTTGGCTTTATTTATGACCGTTTCCTGAGACCTCCATTATCTTCCTTTTTAAAAGCAACTTTACTGAAGTCTCTGTGTTTTAGGTCTACCCCTAATGAGTATGCGACAGGTAGTTGTAGCAAGGGAAACCCCCCTCAGACAAGATGAAGAAGAAATCTTGAGAGGCACTAGACCCAAAAGGGAACCCAGTCTCTTTTGGGTAATGTCTGACTGTGTAATTAAAGTCATTACTTTTCTATTAGGCTATTTAAGTGGGAACATCCACAGTAATCTCACAGCAAACTTTAGGCTAGCCAGTGCAGCCTAAGCAACAGCTAGTGATTCTCAGATGAATGTGGCTCCAGGCAGAAAAGGTCCATTGGACAGGCCTTTCATCAGGCAGCAGGAGTAATGTGTCACTCAAAAGTAAGAGGAATGAAGGAGCAAAAAGAGAGCGTGTGAGTGAGGGACAGAACACAGATTATTAGGTATGCTCTTGTCCTGTAGTGCTGTAAGGATAAGGGGAACATTGAGTGCAGGGTGCAAGCATGAACTCCAGCAGAACTAGGTATGACATCATAAACAAAAGGGAGAGCCAGAATGTAAGACAGGCAGGAGAGCACACTACAGCATATAGCTATATGGCTATCCACTTCACCATCATCAAACCTATGTTGAGAGTATGAGTAAGGTAGGGGGCACCCAAAAATCAAAAGCTCTAGATCTTTAAACGTATCTAAGAAAAAAGCTATTTACAAACTCTCTCCGAATAAACAGATTTCAAACACTAACCTAGATTCAAACACTAATTGGAAAACTGCTTCGTAATTGTGTAGCTTTAATTATTTTAGGTACTAACAAAGAGTTTTCCATTCGAAGCAGGTGTGGTTGTTCATTTAAGGCCAAGAGATAAACTAATACATCACTATACGTTTTTATAAGCCATGTAAAACTTTATTGGTAGCCAGTTCAATATGGTTAAAATAGAGGTGATATGATCAAAACTTCTGATACTAGTAAGGGCTCTATCTGCTGTGATCTGGACTAACTGAAGCCTTTGAACCTACTTGAACATCCAAACAGCAACACAACAAGGTCTTTAACTGCTGCATATGATGTAACTGAAAGGCCACCATTCTTTACTACAAAAACAGAAGACTTAGGTTGATTGTTATCTCACTTTGTTAACTTTGTGATGCCAGCATAGAAGTGAAATTTCATGTTTTTTACGAATAATTTTAACTGGAAGTAGCATATAGAAAGAGCATTGGGCCTAAAATAGAGCTTTGTGAAACACCAAAATCTATTTTAGTATGCATAACAAAGTCATCATTAATGTCTACAAACTGAAAATGACCAGTCATATAAGTTCAGGAGAAAACCTCTGAACTTCTCTGAACTCCCATTTTCTATTTTAAATATATTGAAAAATATTATGATCACTAGTATCAAAAGCTGCAGTAAGGTCAATCAGCACAAGATTTTCAACACAAGGAAATCATAAACCTGGTCCTAGACAAGTTATAGTCACTGTTTCAGTATTATGAGAACTGAATTATGACTCAATGATTTTACGACTTGTTCCTATTTAATTAAAATCTTAATTGCAGCACCACAACCTTCTAAAATACAAAACGTTGATAAATGCAGTAGATGATGCTAATGAAATTATTTGTTATTAGTTGACCAATGTGTAAACTGTTTACTGATTAGATGCTCATGAGTTCAGATGCCTCTGACTACCAAATAATTTTTTTTTACTTTTTTTCCAGCACCTAAGCAATTTCATTATGGTTGTTACATTCTTCTGAAATAATCTCAAGGCTGCATGCAATCTAAATAAAGCAAAAAGTCCACTACCCTAAACCTCGATCTTGTATAATAAATGTTACATTTTTAAATAAAGTGAAATGAATATTTGATTTATTTCTAGAGGAAAAAACAATACACTGGTTTATACGTTTGTGCTGGCAGGGATAATTCTGAAAGATTCACATTTAACTCAATTCAGAATGCGATTGATAGAAGTGGACAGTGGTGTATAGAAATACAGCTCGGTTCGAAAGAAGTCAGAAGACTGGTTACTGGGCAATTTGGTGTCTCTACACGTATTTCACTCTGGCAGTCACACAGTAATGGTCTATGTGAGAACTGACTCATTCGGCAAGTCTGCTTTTTCGGGGAGTTGTTGTTAAGAATGTGCGCTGTCTTTATTTATTTCTTTTTTGCCTGTGTGTAAGGCTCAGCTAAATGACTCATAGTTGCTGTTGTGCAATAGCTACAGGCGTAAATCAGCCCGAGCGGCATTAACTAGAATGTGAACAAGATTAAATGGCTTTGGCAACTGGTGTGTCATACATCTTTATAGAATTGGTCCTTGGTATAGACACACCAGTTCAGAGCCACTTTTGCTTTCAGCCTTTTAAAGATTCAGACTTCTTAAAAGCAGGTCTCTCAGTGGACACTCGAATATAGAGAATGTGCAGCAATACCCTCTTTTTCACAAGATTTTACATATTAAGTAGTTCCCATAAATGTATCTAAAGCTTTCAATCATGAGTAATCAATTGGTCATAAAAATGCAGATATTGTAGCTAGCAAAAACCCAGCCCACTGCCATCTGTAATTACAGCACAGTGCTAACATTTCTAAATTACTTTACATATTACGACTATATTTACCAACACATTTGGATGAATGGATGAATTCTTCAATTTTATTAGTAATTAATTGTCATTCATGCTTTTTCAGTACATATTGTTTTTCTGACAGAAAATGTAAGAGGTACCTGAAAGTATCTGAAAATCAAACAAAAAATAGATAGATAGATAGATAGATAGATAGATAGATAGATAGATAGATAGATAGATAGATAGATAGATAGATAGATAGATAGATAGATAGATAGATAGATAGATAGATTGCAACCATATCATCACATCATGTCACATATATAAATATTTTTTCTATTTGTGATTTTATTTACTCCAAAAAATATTAAGCAAATGCTCAACTTTAATGTATGACTTTCCCGAACTATGTTTTTTTTTTTACTTTCTTTCTCAGTGAATTAATTTTAGACCCTTCAGAAAGTTCTGGAGCATCACTGGGCAGTGGAGATGAACATCATTCATCAATGTGAAATTTTAAACACAAACCTCGGAAAGGTCACAGCATTGTTTGAGATTAGTAGAGAGAGAAAGGTCACTGAGATCCCACTTTCCCTCTAGATAAGAGAGGGCATAATACTATATCTTTCTTTTATTAATGTGGGTAATAACATGGAATGCCTTGCTTTTGTTCTGCTCACAGCGATAGCAGAGCTGCTCCTTTTGTGCGAATCGGGTACAGTGATTTTCTGAACAATGTCGCTTTAATCAGAAACAAATGAGTTTTTGAGACAATTTCGGAGATATATTTAGTGACAGGGGTTAATGCGATGCATGTGCGACAATGAAAGGCAGATGAGTCTGATTTATGATGTACAAAGCCAATCTGTAACACAAAAGAGTGAATTTGGGTGAATGAAGAGAAGCTGTGCTAGCTGCCACATTACATAAGATTTATAGGCTTGTGTGAATTTGCAATCATGAATGCGTATCTCTATAGGGGTACGGGTATTTGAATATGTACTAAACTATTTTAGGCACAAGTATTCAAATGTTAGAATCACTATTGAGGTATTTTGCCCTCCGAAAGCAGGAAGAGAGTATGGTAAAAAAAAAAAGAAAGGTGCACATCAGGACTGAAAAAAGTCTATGCAGTGGGTGTTTTTCACTGGTATTGTATGTGGGTGTGAGTGATTGTTCAGATGTAAAGCTCCCAAAAAAAGAGAGACAGATATTATATAACTTCATTAAAAGTATATTTGAATTTAAAGTAACACTGTAAGTTGGGCACATGGCAAGTACTAGTCTTAAATGGACAATACAAGAGTATTGACCATCAGTAATGTCAAACAAACAATGCATTTGAATATGTTCACAAAAACACTGGTTATTTTCAATCTTAATCAAACAATAAAAAGATTATAATGAAATAATAAATAAAGATAAAAAACAAAACAGATTTTCTCCTTTTCTGATGCTCATTGTCCTTCAGGAAATTCTATTAAGAGTTTTTCAATTGAAGCCCAGCCACCCATGACACCACTTTCCTTTCATCAGCTTCTCGTGGCTCCTAACAAAAATCATTGCACGCTAACAAATAGCACAGTGGCCAACAGTCCCTTAAGGACATTCCATATGGGATATGGTGTCTCACACACACATCTAAAAACACACGTAAACACAACTTGCCTGGTCCCACCAGTCTATCAGTCTCAGCCTTAGACGCATGAGTGGGTTTACTGTTTGGCTAAGTGAGAGAGACTGATGAAGTGGCCTGATATTGATGTATGGACTTCTCCATTGCTCTGCAGTACTCTGTCAGCAGCATCACACCCCCGCCCCACGCTGAGTCGATTCACTTTACCTGATCACTGCTGAACATGCTCTTTCACCCTGCATAATTAAAGGCTCTCACTTCAATACACCATTTACGGCTTGTAAATTCACCAGGTTGCTTCTGGAACTCCCACAGTGCTTCAAGCCAATCAAGCATGGCATCGCCGTATGTCTGGGCCAGACACTTCATATAACTTTGCTGAATAGGAAAATGCTGAATACCTTGTCCGTGTATCCACCCTGTACACACCTCGTGATCCTTTTCAGATTTGTCGAATTTGTTCCAAAATGTGAACCATAATCTTCAGTGGGTGAGAGATTTAGATAGAGACAGCGATTGATTGCAGTGCAGAGTTTGTTGATGGATGTTTCGACTTATCTGGTAGCCTTGGTTTGATCCACTAGTTGGCATGTGGAACATAGCAGCCTAGGCAGAGCTGACGAAATTGGTATCTGAGAGCCAATCCACCAAATTCCAACTTGATTGCATAGGAGAGATGCCTGCATGCCAATGCAACTCACCTCAGAAGCAACTTCGACAGCTAGACAGAATGCTTATTAGTGTATATATTATTTAAAAAATATATATTTTTTAATGAACTTTCATTGTACTGTTTTTAAATGCTTTATACACAACAACTTGTAGTATAAAACACACAAAAAAATACCCAGAATCAGTTTGGGTAATGTGATTACAGCTAGCAGGTAATGGCACGATGATGCAAAGGAGAGCAAGCGTGTCGCATTAACACAGCAAGACCTTGTGCTGCGACGAGTGTTATGGACAGGATGCATTGGTGAATAATTACTGTCCTACTTCAAACTGCAAGCCAGGAACTCTCCAATGGAGATAGGTTGTGTCAGCAATCCTACCTAAAGTGCTCCTTAATGACCCTGCTATATCAGTCCAAATAGCCATATACAATGAGTGCCACAGTCAACTGCCAGCTTGTTGGCAGCATGCAACTGCATTTTGTTCCAAATTAAAAGTTCTCAATGGAAATTGAATTTATTCCCGACATCAGTTGGCATTAACATTAAAGATTAGTAAGATGAGGTAATTGTGTTTGTAAGCAATATATCTGGTAATATACTAATGGATAATAATCAGGCTGGGGAATTATATTGTATATAAATTGTAAACTACTTCTTTTTCTATCGGCTGCTCACGTTATGGGTTGAAACAGCGGATCTATATACACACCACTCTTTTAAAAACTGACTGTAAACAGAAAGTTTAAAGAACTCGACTAGTCCTTCTAGTCCACTTATCTGGATCTTGGTGTTCATGAGATTTAGTGTAACTGGTGCTTCACGAATTTTATGTTTACATTTTGGTTTACGGCATTTACAATACCAGATGCCCTTATCCAGAGTGACATACAAAAGTGCTTTGAAGAATCTATCAATGAATAAACCAAAACTGGTTCACTAGGTTGCAAACTTAGGATACCATCAGCCTAAAACTCTGTTAGGAGGCATTATATGTAGAGTGGGGAGTGGTAGCTTAGTAGTTAATGTGCTAGGTTATTGATCGGAAGGTCATTAACCCAGGTCAAGGTCAAGTCATTGTTAGGCTGTAACATTTGGGCCTCAAACAAGGCCCTTAGCCCTCTGTGCTGCAGGGACACTGTATCATGGCTGAACCTAAAAATTAAAATATGCAAAGAAAAAAATTGCTGTAATGTATATGTGACTGTGGCTGTATAACACTTTTCTTATACTTTTTGTTACATAAAACAAAAGAAAATGTGTTGAATATCACTGTATGTCAGTGATTTAATTGACATATTGTAAAGTAGACACATTTAATCAACATATTGTAAAGGAACACTAGTTATTAGATACAGCGTGATATGTTTTAATGAAGTATGATATTGTCAGGGTTTTTTTTTTTTTTTTTTTTTTTTGTGAAACTGATCAGCCAAGGTTCCATTAGTACATATTTACCATTAAAAGGGAACAGAAACACACACACACACACACACACACACACACACACACACACACACACACACACACACACACACACACACACATCACTGAAGTGTGAAACAATCCATGTGCATTAAATCCATTGGCCTCATTAACATGTGGAGAGAGTGCACCTCTCACAGCATTTCACTATGAAGAGGAATAACCTGAAATGAAATTGTGTAGCCAAAATTAGGCCACAAACCAAAAGAATCCTTGCATTTTCACATGTGCTTATGCTGTTCAGCATTTACATAAAATTTTTATTATACGTGTTATACGATGTGGCCTATAACCTTTATAATGTGCTTTGTCATTTAAACGTAAAAGTTACATAAATTTGGAGAAAAAGCGGGCCTTTCTTTGTGTACAGACTTGAAAGTGTGTTTCCTTTATATATAAAAGATAGATGTCACTGTGTTTTGAAGATTATAGAAACGGCCATCTGTGGAGCGTGCAAACAAGTCAAATAAATCATAAATGAAAAGTGGTGAGCCTCTGCTTTTTCATGAAAGTGTGCAGCCTCTTAAGTTTTTTTTTTTGGGGGGATTATGTTCTAATGTTCTAATGAAGTCCAAATTACTCCTTTTAAACATTTACTAAAAGCATAACAAAAAAAGTGCATTATCTAAAATAATCAAAATCCTGGATGAACATGAATTTTATTTTATTTTTTTTATCATTTTCTGATCATTATTTTGACCCAAGAGTACCACGGAGAAAAAAGATAAAGTGGTAGATCGAGTGGACTCTAAAATGTAATAGCTGCCACCTGTGCATTATTAAACCCTTCCCTGCCTTCAGAAAGAGCTTTATAATTGCCTCGAAAAGAGCTAGCATGTTAATTAGCAGAATGGAAGTTATGTTTAGCAAATGTGGAACTCTTTGAGATGTTTTTTTCAGCATGGTGGCACATGGTCAGCTCAAAGAGAGCAAAACAACCTCACACAACCACATTTACGCTCGCGTTTGTTTTCTTTGCATGTCCCTCTGGAGAATTAGCATGGGTCATAGATTGGTGCATGAGCCGTGTTGACATAGCAATGTTGCCCTTGCTGATTCTTCTAGTGTGCTCCCCTGGTGCTTAAACACTTCAACTTCTTTCCGTTTTCTGTTCTCTAGCTGTGATTTTCCTCATCTTTGTATTTATTTTTTATTTTTTATGTAGCCCTCACATACCTCTACCTGTACTTCCACACAACCTTTCTGTACAAATTGCAGGTACGTTCATTTAGGATTTGGAGCAATCAGCTGCATTCAATTGCAATTAAATGTCAATCCTTTAATGAAAGAATGTAAAAGGAAAAGATTTTTACTTGATAGTGTGAAATTCTCTGGTGCATTTTCATACTACTCCTGTGTCAGGTTGCCATATTTTACATTATTCATTAAGTCTGTGGAAAAAAGTAGTGAGGGGAACAGACTGCATGCTGGAGTTATGTGTTATGAAAAGATATTAAACTAAATACTGGCTACATGAAAAATAAAAATACAATTCAGAACAGCCCATGTCTACTTTTAACCTGCAATTTCTCGTCACAGTTAAGAATTAAAAGATCTTTCTGCATCAAAATCCATTCGTTTTTGAACTTGCATCAAACATAAATGGGTTTTGGCATCCAGGAAGCTCTCTTGTATCTTTACCCATCATCATTGATTAATTGATTGTTCCTACATTTTCTGGCATTGTTTCTAAACTGATTAAAATGCGGAATGAAACACATCAGGTTCAAAAGACTGAGTGCATCAGTGGAAATGCTTCTATTTGCATTCTTTTTCAATTTAATTCAACATTTTTCAATCTATTATAAAAAACATTTTAAGTGACAAGTGGAATCTAAGAGCAATTTCTGAGATTCTCAGGATTTGGTATATCCTGCTTAAGCTTTTATGAGATTGTGTACTCGAGCTGGCATGATTCCACAAGTTTGTGTAAAACCTTATGATCCATTTTAGATCAAATGCGTCGGAGTGTCCTCTGAACACATGCTTCTGTAGAAAAGGTAATGCATGAGGAAAATCTGACCTTTTGTACAAAGCAGCTTTGTACAAAGCAGATAACAAGGCCAGTCTCATGCATTTGCACACTTTTAAACAGGGACCTAGAAACAGTGCACAATATTAAACTTTTTTCTTTGATGGAAATATATTTATATGATATTATATTATAAATGATATTTACTTTATATTAGCACACATAACAACAACAACAACAACAACAACAATATCCCATCATAAGCATTTCTCTGCATCGTAGGTTAGTAATTATCACCATTATTTCATCCCTGATTTTTTATTTCTTTTGTCCCATCACAAGGCCTGTCTTCCATAGGGAAATTATTGGGTTGCAGTTGCTCAGAGTAAAATTAAAGGAAAGGTTAAAGTAAAATAAAATATAAGACATTTAAATAAAATATACATATTAATTGATATATTAAGTATAGATGCTGTACTTCTTCTTCTTCTTCTTTCGGCTGCTCCCATTACGGGTCGCCCTAGCGGATCATCTGTCTCCATACCACCCTGTCCTCTACATCTGCCTCTTTTACACCAACTACCTGCATGTCTTTCCTCACCACATCCATGAACCTCCTCCTTGGCCTTCCTCTTTTCCTCCTACCTGGTGGCTCCATTCTCAGCATTCTTCTAACAATATAATTTATGTCCCTACTCTGCACATGTCCAAACCATCTCAATCTCGCCTCCCTCACCTTGTCATCAAAACATCCTACATGCGCTGTCCCTCTAATAAACTCATTTCTGATCTTATCCATCCTCGTCACTCCCAACGAAAACCTCAACATCTTCAGCTCTGCTACCTCCAGCTCCACCTCCTGTCTTTTACTCAATGCCACTGTCTCTAATCCATACAACATCGCAGGTCTCACCACAGTCCTATAAACTTTCCCTTTCATTCTTGCAGATACCCTACTATCACAAATCACTCCTGTCACTCTTCTCCACCCACTCCACCCTGCCTGCACTCTTTTCTTCACTTCTCTAACACACTCTCCATTACTTTGCACTGTTGCACCCAGGTACCTGAATTCCTCCACCTTCTCCAGCTCCTCTCCCTGCAACCGCACAACTCCACTGCCCTCCCTCTCATTCACACACATGTACTCTGTCTTACTCCTACTGAGTTTCATTCCCCTTCTCTTCAGCGCATATCTCCACCTCTCCAGGCTCTTCTCAACCTGCTCCCTACTCTCACCACAAATCACAATATCATCTGCAAACATCATAGTCCAGGGAGACTCCTGTCTGACCTCGTCCGTCAACCTGTCCATCACCACTGCAAACAGGAAGGGGCTCATGGCCGATCCTTGATGCAGTCCAACCTTTACCCTGAACCAGTCTGTCGTTCCTACTGCACACTTCACTGCCGTCACACTGTCCTCATACATGTCCTGCACCACCCTCACATACTTCTCTGACACACCTGACTTTCTCATACAATACCACAACTCCTCTCTTGGCACCCTGTCGTACGCCTTCTCTAAATCCACAAATACACAATGCAATTCCTTCTGTCCTTCTCTATACTTCTCCATCAACATTCTTAATGCAAATAAGGCATCTGTGGTGCTTTTCCTCGGCATGAAACCATACTGTTGCTCACAGATGGTCACCTCTTCTCTCAGCCTGGCTTCCACTACTCTTTCCCATAACTTCATGGTGTGACTGATCAACTTAATTCCCCTGTAGTTACTGCAGGTCTGCACATCTCCTTTATGCTTAAAGATCGGTACCAGCACACTTCTCCATTCCTCAGGCATCTTCTTACCTTCCAAAATCCTGTTAAACAATCTGGTCAAAAACTCCACTGCCATCTCTCCTAAACATCTCCACGCTTCTACCGGTATGTCATCTGGTCCAACCGACTTTTCACTCTTCATCCTCTTAATCGCTGCTCTCACTTCCTCCTTACTAATCCTATCCACATCCTGCTTCACCATCTCTACACCATCCAACCTTCTTTCTCTCTGATTTTCCTCATTCATCAGTTGCTCAAAATACTCCCTCCATCTTCTCAATACACTCTCCTCACTAGTCAACACATTTCCCTTTCCATCCTTTACTGCTCTAACTTGCAGTACATCCTTCCCAGCTCGGTCCCTCTGCCTGGCCAATCGGTACAAATCCTTTTCTCCTTCCTTAGTGTCCAACCTCTCATACAGCTCCTCATATGCCTTTTCCTTGGCTCTCGCCACATCCCTCTTAACCTGCTGCCGCATCTCCTTGTACTCCTGCCTACTTTTCTCATCACTCTGTCTGTCCCACTTCTGTTTTGCCAACCTCTTTCTCCTTATGCTCTCCTGCATTTCCTCATTCCACCACCACGTCTCCTTGTCTTGCTTTCTATTTCCAGATGTCACACCAAGTACTTTTCTAGCTGCCTCCCTCATCACTCCTGCAGTAGTTGCCCAATCATCCAACACCTCCTTAACACCTCTGAGCCTCTGTCTGACCTCTTCCCTGAACCACACACTACACTCTTTCTCCTTCAGTTTCCACCATCTTATTCTTCTTTCAGTCCTCACTCTCCTCCTCTTCTTCTTCGCCTCCAAAACCATCCTACAGACCACCATCCAATGCTGTCTAGCTACACTGATCACAAATTGTTCTGTATTGTTGAAAGATTTATGACCAAACTCTTGATGTCACCCATATGAGGATGGGTTCCCCTTTGAGTCTGGTTCCTCTCAAGGTTTCTTCCTCATATCATCTAAGGGAGTTTTTCCTTGCCACTGTCGCCACTTGCTCATCAGGGACAAACGCACACCATTCACCTTCACTGTTGTTTTCTGTAAAGCTGCTTTGAGACAATGTCTGTTGTGAAAAGCGCTATACAAATAAACTTGACTTGACTTGACTTGACTACACTGTCCCCTGCCAACACCTTACAGTCTCCAATCTCCTTTAGGTTGCATCTCCTGCATAGCACATAGTCCACCTGTGTGCACCTTCCTCCACTCTTATACGTCAACCTATGATCCTCCTTCTTCTTAAAATAAGTGTTCACCACTGCCATTTCCATCCTTTAAGCAAAATCCACCACCATCTGCCCTTCCATATTCCTCTCCTTAAAACCATACCTACCCATCACCTCCTCATCACCTCTGTTCCCTTCACCTACATGCCCATTAAAGTCTGCCCCAATCACCAATCGTTCTTTCCTAGGTACACCATCTACCACTTCATCTAATTCACTCCAGAATCTTTCCTTCTCCTCCATCTCACAGCCAACTTGTGGAGCATAGGCACTGATGACATTTATCATCATCCCTTCAACTTCCACCTTCACGATCATCAGAAACTCTCTTCACCTCCACTACACTCTTACTGTACTCTTCCTTCAGAATCACCCCTACACCATTTCTCTTCCTATCCACACCATGATAAAACAGTTTAAACCCACCTCCAATGTTCCTGGCCTTACTCCCTTTCCACTTGGTCTCCTAAACACACAGCATATCTACCTTTCTCCTCTCCATCATATCAGCTACCTCTCTCTCTTTACCCATCATAGTACCAACATTTAAAGTACCAACCCGAACCTCTACTCTCCTACACTGCTCCTTTTCCTGCCGTCTCTGTAGACGTCTTTCTTCTCTCCTTCTCCTCCTTCGGCCAACAGTAGCCCAATTTCCACCAGTACCCTGTCGGCTAACGATACCTGTGGCGGTCGTTGTTAACCCGGGCCTCGACCGATCCGGTATGAAATTCTCATTTGTGATCCGCATATTTGATTTGGCACATGTTTTACGCTGGATGCCCTTCCTAACGCAACCCTCCCCATTTACCCGGGCTTGGGACCGGCACTTGGGACTGGCTTGTGCCCCCCTAATGGCTGGGTTATTAAGTATAGATGCTGTACAATCAATATATTTCCAATCCTATTAAAATATACTGTGGGAAATGTGTAACAGCAGTGAAACTTATTGCAGAAAAGTCAGACTACAATGATAGTTATACAAATTATCGTTATATCAGCGTGAAATCTATTGTACTATTTAAAGGGAACATTAAACAGTACAGTTTGATATTAAGCTAAAAAGTTCTTTTACCAAACAGGGTTTAGCACTAATATAAAAGAACATCTGTTGGAATAAAACATTGTTGCTTGGTATCTAATGCACATGCACAGTGAGGCCACTAGTGAAGGTTTAGTTCTGGTGTGTATGATTGTGATTGATTGTGTAATTACTCTAATATAAAACTATGTGCTAAGCTTTTGGCACGACAAAAGTCACGTCATTGCAAGAAGGATTGAATTGTCATTCCAAGCAGATACAGTAGAATACACAGTGAAACAAATCAATGTTTTGATTCCCCCATGACCAATGTGCTACATAAGACTACATAGTTTATCAAAATGTAAAATAGAATATAAACCTACACAAAACAAACTAAGACACTACATAAAGTGCAGGTGTGCAACATTTAGTGAAAAAAGACAACATAAGTCATAGAGACAGTAAACACAGTGAAACTGCAGCACTGAACAGTACAGTGCAGAAGGGTTTCTGTTTGTGCAGATGGATATGACTGTATAAAAATAAATACTCTCCATATAAACACTGAACATTTTATCAGCAATTGTGCAAAACAACAATTTTATGCAGAATTTTGAAGGCCCAAATGCTTCAGTACCTTTTTCCAGGCGGCAGGAGAGTGAAGAGAGTGCGTGAGGTGTGTGTGTGTGTGTGTGTGTGTGTGTGTGTGTGTGTGTGTGTGTGTGTTAGGCCACAATGCTGGTAGATTTACAGATGCCGTGTGTGGTGTAAATGTCCATGCTGGTGAAAAGAAGACCCCGATAATCTTTCAGCTGTCCACACTATCCGCTGTAATGTCTTGCGATTTAAGATTTTCAAACCAGACAGTGATGCAGCTGCTCAGGTTGCTCGCGGTGGTCTAGAAGGCAACACTGATAGAAAGAACGAATAGTCGGAATATTGTGTACTCCTAATCTATAGTGCCTACATGAGGCACAACAGTGTTTAAATTACAGTGTGGTAGTCTGTATTAGTATCAGTAGCCATAATAAACCCTTTCCTGCATCAAAAACGTAAATCTACAGATAGATAGATATGCTTAATATTATAAGAGCATTTTAAGATTTTTATGAAAGAACTTCTGTGCTGTATATAAGGGGGTTATGTGCCTGCTGTCTCTTGGGCTGCTACTGTTAATGAGATCTGGCAACCCTGGTTAAGGGAAATGAACACATACAACATGTCATACAAACATGTCATATTTACTGTATAAAAAAAAGAAAAAAAAAAAAAAGAAAAAGAAAATGTTCCATTCATACCACAAGTGCATAGACACAGTAATTGCACACTTTCTGTATAAGTAGTAGCTTATTCCTTATCTCAGAATGTAACGGTGTCTCAGCTGCCATTTACACAATTTACTAGTTCTAAAAAAGGAGTCTTTATATATTAAAACATTTGTCTCTTTGCTACCGAACATGCATGCTTTAGTCCTGAGCTTTGAGCTGGCATTATGTTTGTCCTTTTCCACTTTTACAGTAACTTCAAATGTCAGTTTGTGCCTCATGCTGATCTCATGCAGCAGGCGGTCCCAAGTGCAGTTTGCATAATGAGCTATAGCCTTAGTAAATTAAACATTAATGTCAGAAACATCACAGTGCAATATGTGGCTGGTACAAGTCAAGCTTTTTGCTATGCCTTGTGTACATACGTCTGTGTAGAAGCCTAGTGTTTGTGGGTAGGGAGGAGGACTCGGGAGACAGGCAACTTTACAGAGGTTTGTGCTTCTTTTATATAAAATTTATTCTGCAAAGGCTCTTTAGGATTTTCTTGCTCACAGCCACACATACACAAACACACACAGTTCAGCTCTCTCTCTTGCTCTCTCGCTCTCTCTCTTTCTCTCTTACTCACACTCACTGGTTCACAGCCTGCCTAAAAAACAAACAAGCCACACCGAAGTAAAATCGGCTTAATCCCTCACCGGTGAAAAGAAATCGCACGTTACCTGGCAGTTCAACCCATCTATCCATCTGCGGCTGACACTCCACCATGCCAATGCTGCCACGGTCTGAACATTGGTGTTATTTTGTCAGTAGTCTTCATTTACTGTTATTTTTGCATATTTACTATTTAACCAATTACATTTCTACTGAATTTGTGGTCTATAATGGCAGAAACAGACGATATAAGCTGCTATTTGCTGCAACTTGTGTTTGCAGCATGGTGGCACAGCAGGCAGTGTTGTCACACTCGAGTGCCATGAGCTGGATCCTGAATTGAAGTGATGGTCTGAGTTTTCATTGTTCTCCTTGTGTCTGTCAGTGTTTTCCTGACATGCCAGTAGGATGAATTTGCTGAAGATAAATTGCCTCTAGGTGAGCCTTTTGTGTAAACATGTGTGCATGGTGGGAAGTACTGGTGTCATCCAGAGTCTGTTCCACTGTTCTATGCTCTGAATGAATGAAAGTGAATGACTGTAAGTTCTGCCAATAAAAATTCTAAATAAAATCTGTAAGTGAAATATAATATCATGCTTTTACACAAAAATGCTATTTTCTTTGCTGCACACTATAGTATTTTAAAAACAACTGAATGGAGCTATTTAATTCCGGTATCTCAGCAGAACACCTAACCACACCCCTTAATAACATATTTATTCAAATCCATGCTCCTTTAATTTTTTTCTTTGCGATCTGTAATAATGGCCATTGAAGATAGCATTTCTATGCATTTCTAGATCAAAATTTTCTGCCTTGTGATCATGAAAACAGATACACAAATACGTGTTGTAAAACCATAATTTGGCAGAAGAATTTGTGTGATAACAGTTTTGGGCTACTTCCTATGAGGATAATCCACACTCAGCTCAGGGAATTGCCCAACTACACTGCATTACTTAATAAATTGCACAAGAAGCAAAATAGGTGTAAAAATGTGATGAGATCCCAATGCCTACTGTACGTCCCTTCTTTCTGCCAGGTTGTTCCAATAAGTAATAAGAATCCTTAGCTGGAGCAGCCATCCTAATAACAAGCTCAGGGTTATTATTCACTGACTCGTGCTGCAAATCACATTGCTAACCTTGAACTACCAGTGTGTTATATTTTTGTGCAGAGCCGCCGGGTGAATGAACTCATAGGCTCAAGGCCAGTGGAGTAGCACAATCTAATATGACACACACACACGCACAGAGACACACACACACACACACACACACACACACACACACACACACACACACGCACACACACGCACGCACACACACACACACAAACAAATATTTACAGTTCACAAACACTATACCCCAATGAAATGTATCACCATAGAGACTCGACAAACAACCCAAAGGAACGCAAAAAGGCTAAACACTAGGGAAACTCAGACGTCATCAGTGTAGGTGAATAACAGAAGGCTTGAATAATAGAACTTAACATTTTATTTCCTGGATAGCAAATTTTTTTTTTTTATCTATGCTAGTCTATATTCTTGCCATAAACCTTGTAGCAGATAAGTGAGTCATTTATCCAGATTTCAGATTTTGTGCCCCTGTTATTCACGCCTACTTTTGGTTATTGGACGCCTGGTGGTTAAGTCATACTGTACCTTAGATAACTGTGTCATTATTTCATCAACTCATTTATAGAATTGAGAATTAATAATATACTGGCTTTTTCTATATTATTTATATGCAATAATGATATAATATGAGGCTCAATGCGAATGTTTAAGCTTTTATAATGGTAGGGGCTATCCAAAACATACATTTCAATAGTTAAATTACATTATATATTTCATTATATATATATATATATATATATATATATATATATATATATATATATATATATATATATATATATATATATATATATAAAAAGTGACCAAATATGTCTCCAGACCTGAACCCTATTAAGCACCTGTTGGGCATCATCAAGCAGAAGGTGTAGAAGCGCCATGTGTCTAACATCCAGCAGCTCTGTAATGTCATTATGGAGGATGGGAAGAGAATCCCAACCTGTGCAGCGCTGATGAATTCCATGTCCTTTAAGGCAGTGCAAGATATCAGTGGTGCTCACACAAAAGATTTACACTTTAAACACAGTTTTTACATGTTTTTACTCACAGTTTTTACTCACTTTTGCTAGCAGTTATTTAGAGAATAATGGCTATTTTTAGAGGATAGTAAATCTGTACTGCTATACAAGTTGCACATTGACTAGTCTAAAATATATCCAAGTTTAAATGCTATAGTATTGTCCCTTGAAAAGATATAATAAAATGGTTGCTTAAATGTAAGGGGTGTACTCACTTTTGTTAGATACTATATATATATTATCTCAAAAAAGTGAGTACATATATATGTGTGTGTGTGTGTGTGTGTGTGTGTGTACTGTATAAGAATGACAAATATTGCCCGATTTATATATATATATATATTTTTTTTTTAATTTTTTTTTTATTATATATAAATATACCTGTTTTCTTATATAACTACCTGATTTTTAATAAATACAAAATAAGTTTTATTTATAATAAACAAAAATCTTATACCTGTAGTATGCATTTGCAAAAAAAAAAAAAAAGCTGTTTTAAAAAAAACACAAAAAAGTGTCAGTCTCAATAACTGGCTACTTCCATGGTTAAAATTCTCTTCTCTATTACACATTATTTAAGATTTATTTAAGCTGATGTTGATATATTGACCTTGGCATTGAGGCGGTACATTTTTAACAAAATCACTGGTGCCCAGTAAATAGGTTCAGGTCAGATTCCTTCCAAGAAAAAATTTCAGAAAGAAGTTTCATGGTTGTCAGAGAATAATGAACCTCAAGCTAGATTTATTGACTATTGGAGAACCGCTCTGACCCCAGCTTTTTCACTGTGCCACATCTGTCCTGACTCATTAACACACTT